>NW_027515165.1:0-91042 GCF_048772815.1 Callospermophilus lateralis
AGTAATGATCAGTACACCAATCCCACTTGGATGCTCAAGTTTCGTTCTTTTACGTTGAAGCATTCGTTTGCAGTAACAGTTTGAATTTTTAGGTTTCACTCTGTTTTCTCCTATATTGACAGATGCAGTTAGAACTCTAAATCAAACACGGTTTGTGCTAGCTTCTTGAAATTGACACAAGACAGTAGTTCTACGTTCTATCTCTAAGGTTTGTTTCCTCTTGATGTAGCCTTAAGCAGGTACTGGTGAATGACACATTCAATGGAAGGCGTTGTTAAGCGTCCAAAACACTAGAGTCTCCTGAAATCTCAACATAAAATTTTGCTTCCGACCTTCATGATACTTTCAAGTAATGAGCAGTACACCAATGAAACTTGGATGCCCAAGTTTCGTTCTCCTATGTTGAAGCATTCGTTTGCAGTAACAGTTTGAATTTTTAGGTTTCACTCTGTTTTCTACTATATTGACAGAAGCGTTCGAACTCTAAATCAAACACGGTTTGTGCTAGCTTCTTGAAACTTGACACAATACATTAGTTCTACGTTTTATCTCTAAGGTTTGTTTGCTCGTGATGTAGCCTAAAGCAGGGAGAGGCGAATAACACTCATATTGAAGGGGTTGCCAAACTTCCAAAACACTAGAGTCTCCTGAAATCTCAACATATATTTTTTCATCCAATCTTCATGATACTTTCAAGTAATGATCAGTACACCAATCCCACTTGGATGCTCAAGTTTCGTTCTTCTACGTTGAAGCATTCGTTTGCAGTAATAGTTTGAATTATTAGGTTTCACTCTGTTTTCTCCTATATTGACAGATGTAGTTAGAACTCTAAATCAAACACGGTTTGTGCTAGCTTCTTGAAACTTGACACAATACAGTAGTTCTACGTTCTATCTCTAAGGTTTGTTTCCTCTTGATGTAGCCTTAAGCAGATACTGGTGAATGACACATTCAATGAAAGGCATTGTTAGGCTGCGAAAACACTAGACTCTCCTGAAATCTCAACATAAATTTTTGCTTCCGACCTTGATGATACTGTCAAGTAATGAGCAGTACACCAATCAAACTTGGATGCCCAAGTTTCGTTCTCCTAGGTTGAAGCATTCGTTTGCAGTAACATTTTGAATTTTTAGGTTCACTCTGTTTTCTCCTATATTGACAGATGCAGTTCGAACTATATCAAACACGGTTTGTGCTAGCTTCTTGAAACTTGACACAATATATTAGTTCTACGTTCTATCTCTAAGGTTTGTTTCCTCTTGATGTAGCCTAAAGCAGGGACTGGCGAATAACACTTATATTGAAAGGGGTTGCCAAACTTCCAAAACACTACAGTCTCCTGAAATCTCAACATATATTTTTTCATCCAATCTTCATGATACTGTCAAGTAATGATCAGTACACCAATCCCACTTGGATGCTCAAGTTTCGTTCTTTTACGTTGGAGCATTCGTTTGCAGTAACAGTTTGAATTTTTAGGTTTCACTCTGTTTTCTCCTATATTGACAGATGCAGTTAGAACTCTAAATCAAACACGGTTTGTGCTAGCTTCTTGAAACTTGACACAATACAGTAGTTCTACGTTCTATCTCTAAGGTTTGTTTCCTCTTGATGTAGCCTTAAACAGGTACTGGTGAATGACACATTCAATGGAAGGCGTTGTTAGGCGTCCAAAACACTAGAGTCTCCTGAAATCTCAACATAAATTTTTGCTTCCGACCTTCATGATACTTTCAAGTAATGAGCAGTACACCAATCAAACTTGGATGCCCAAGTTTCGTTCTCCTAGGTTGAAGCATTCGTTTGCAGTAACAGTTTGAATTTTTAGGTTTCACTCTGTTTTCTTCTATATTGACAGATGCGTTTGAACTCTAAATCAAACACGGTTTGTGCTAGCTTCTTGAAACTTGACACAATACAGTAGTTCTACGTTCTATCTCTAAGGTTTGTTTCCTCTTGATGAAGCCTAAAGCAGGGACTGGCGAATAACACTCATATTGAAGGTGTTGCCAAACTTCCAAAACACTAGAGTCTCCTGAAATCTCAACATATATTTTTTTATCCAATCTTCATGATACTTTCAAGTAATGATCAGTACACCAATCCCACTTGGATGCTCAAGTTTCATTCTTTTACGTTGAAGCATTCGTTTGCAGTAACAGTTTGAATTTTTAGGTTTCACTCTGTTTTCTCCTATATTGACAGATGCAGTTAGAACTCTAAATCAAACACGGTTTGTGCTAGCTTCTTGAAAGTTGACACAATACAGTAGTTCTACGTTCTGTCTCTAAGGTTTGTTTCCTCTTGATGTAGCCTTATGCAGATCCTGGTGAATGACACATTCAATGAAAGGCGTTGTTAGGCGGCCAAAACACTAGAGTCTCCTGAAATCTCAACATAAATTTTTGCTTCCAACATTCATGATACTTTCAAGTAATGAGCAGTACACCAATCAAACTTGGATGCCCAAGTTTCGTTCTCCTAGGTTGAAGCATTCGTTTGCAGTAACAGTTTGAATTTTTAGGTTTCACTCTGTTTTCTCCTATATTGACAGATGCAGTTCGAACTATATCAAACACGGTTTGTGCTAGCTTTTTCAAACTTGACACAATACATTAGTTCTACGTTCTATCTCTAAGGTTTGTTTCCTCTTGATGTAGCCTAAAGCAGGGACTGGCGAATAACACTTACAATGAAAGGAGTTGCCAAACTTCCAAAACACTAGAGTCTCCTGAAATCTCAACATATATTTCTTCATCCAATCTTCATGATACTTTCAAGTAATGATCAGTACACCAATCCCACTTGGATGCTCAAGTTTCATTCTTTTACGTTGAAGCATTCGTTTGCAGTAACAGTTTGAATTTTTAGGTTTCACTCTGTTTTCTCCTATATTGACAGATGCAGTTAGAACTCTAAATCAAACACGGTTTGTGCTAGTCTTGAAACTTGACACAATACAATAGTTCTACATTCTATCTCTAACGTTTGTTTCCTCTTGATGTAGCCTTAAGCAGATACTGGTGAATGACACATTCAATGAAAGGCGTTGTAGGGTGCCAAAACACTAGACTCTCCTGAAATCTCAACATAAATTTTTGCTTCCGATCTTCATGATACTTTCAAGTAATGAGCAGTACACCAATCAAACTTGGATGCCCAAGGTTCGTTCTCCTAGGTTGAAGCATTCGTTTGCAGTAACAGTTTGAATTTTTAGGTTTCACTCTGTTTTCTCCTATATTGACAGATGCACTTAGAACTCTAAATCAAACACGGTTTGTGCTAGCTTCTTGAAACTTGACACAATACAATAGTTCTACATTCTATCTCTAACGTTTGTTTCCTCTTGATGTAGCCTTAAGCAGATACTGGTGAATGACACATTCAATGAAAGGCGTTGTAGGGTGCCAAAACACTAGACTCTCCTGAAATCTCAACATAAATTTTTGCTTCCGATCTTCATGATACTTTCAAGTAATGAGCAGTACACCAATCAAACTTGGATGCCCAAGTTTCGTTCCCCTAGGTTGAAGCATTCGTTTGCAGTAACAGTTTGAATTTTTAGGTTTCACTCTGTTTTCTCCTATATTGACAGATGCAGTTAGAACTCTTCATCAAACACGGTTTGTGCTAGCTTCTTGAAACTTGACACAATACATTAGTTCTACGTTCTATCTCTAAGGTTTGTTTCCTCTTGATGTAGCCTAAAGGAGGGACTGGCGAATAACACTCATATTGAAGGGGTTGCCAAACTTCCAAAACACTAGAGTCTCCTGAAATCTCAACATATATTTTTTCATCCAATCTTCCTGATACTTTCAAGTAATGATCAGTACACCAATCCCACTTGGATGCTCAAGTTTCGTTCTTTTACGTTGAAGCATTCGTTTGCAGTAACAGTTTGAATTTTTAGGTTTCACACTGTTTTCTCCTATATTGACAGATGCAGTTAGAACTCTAAATCAAACACGGTTTGTGCTAGCTTCTTGAAACTTGACACAATACAGTAGTTCTACGTTCTATCTCTAAGGTTTGTTTCCTCTTGATGTAGCCTTAAACAGGTACTGGTGAATGACACATTCAATGGAAGGCGTTGTTAGGCGTCCAAAACACTAGAGTCTCCTGAAATCTCAACATAAATTTTTGCTTCCGACCTTCATGATACTTTCAAGTAATGAGCAGTACACCAATCAAACTTGGATGCCCAAGTTTAGTTCTCCTAGGTTGAAGCATTCGTTTGCAGTAACAGTTTGAATTTTTAGGTTTCACTCTGTTTTCTCCTATATTGACAGATGCAGTTAGAACTCTAAATCAAACACGGTTTGTGCTAGCTTCTTGAATCTTAACACAATACAGTAGTTCTACATTCTATCTCTAAAGTTTGTTTCCTCTTGATGTAGCCTTAAGCAGATACTGGTGAATGACACATTCAATTAAAGGCGTTCTTAGGCTGCCAAATCACTAGAGTCTCCTGAAATCACAACATAAATTTATGCTTCCGACCTTCATGATACTTTCAAGTAATGAGCAGTACACCAATCAAACTTGGATGCCCAAGTTTCGTTCTCCTAGGTTGAAGTATTCGTTTGCAGTAACAGTTTGAATTTTTAGGTTTCACTCTGTTTTCTCCTATATTGACAGATGCAGTTCGAACTATATCAAACACGGTTTGTGCTAGCTTCTTCAAACTTGACACAATACATTAGTTCTACGTTCTATCTCTAAAGTTTGTTTCCTCTTGATGTAGCCTAAAGCAGGGACTGGCGAATAACACTTATAATGAAAGGAGTTTCCAAACTTCCAAAACACTAGAGTCTCCTGAAATCTCAACATATATTTTTTCATTCAATCTTCATGATACTTTCAAGTAATGATCAGTACACCAATCCCACTTGGATGCTCAAGTTTCGTTCTTTTACGTTGAAGCATTCGTTTGCAGTAACAGTTTGAATTTTTAGGTTTCACTCTGTTTTCACCTATATTGACAGATGCAGTTAGAACTCTAAATCAAACACGGTTTGTGCTAGCTTCTTGAAACTTGACACAATACAGTAGTTCTACGTTCTATCTCTAAGGTTTGTTTCCTCTTGATGTAGCCTTAAGCAGATACTGGTGAATGACACATTCAATGAAAGGCGTTGCTAGGCTGACAAAACACTAGAGTCTCCTGAAATCTCAACATAAATTTTTGCTTTTGATCTTCATGATACTTTCAAGTAATGAGCAGTACACCAATCAAACTTGGATGCCCATGTTTCGTTCTCCTAGGTTGTGGCATTCGTTTGCAGTAACAGTTTGAATTTTTAGGTTTCACTCTGTTTTCTCGTATATTGACAGATGCAGTTCGAACTATATCAAACACGGTTTGTGCTAGCTTCTTGAAACTTGACACAATACATTTGTTCTACGTTCTATCTCTAAGGTTTGTTTATCTTGATGTAGCCTAAAGCAGGGACTGGCGAATAACTCTTACAATGAAAGGAGTTGCCAAACTTCCAAAACACTAGAGTCTCCTGAAATCTCAACATATATTTTTTCATCCAATCTTCATGATACTTTCAAGTAATGATCAGTACACCAATCCCACTTGGATGCTCAAGTTTCATTCTTTTACGTTGAAGCATTCGTTTGCAGTAACAGTTTGAATTTTTAGGTTTCATTCTGTTTTCTCCTATATTGACAGATGCAGTTAGAACTCTAAATCAAACACGGTTTGTGCTAGCTTCTTGAAACTTGACACAATACAGTAGTTCTTCGTTCTGTCTCTAAGGTTTGTTGCCTCTTGATGTAGCCTTAAGCAGACACTGGTGAATGACACATTCAATGAAAGGCGTTGTTAGGCTGCCAAAACACTAGACTCTCCTGAAATCTCAACATAAATTATTGCTTCCGACCTTCATGATACTTTCAAGTAATGAGCAGTACACCAATCAAACTTGGATGCCCAAGTTTCGTTCTCCTAGGTTGAAGCATTCGTTTGCAGTAACAGTTTGAATTTTTAGCTTTCACTCTGTTTTCTCCTATATTGACAGATGCGGTTAGAACTCTAAATCAAACACGGTGTGTGCTAGCTTCTTGAAACTTGACACAATACATTAGTTCTACGTTCTATCACTAAGGTTTGTTTCCTCTTGATGTAGCCTAAAGCAGGGACTGGCGAATAACACTTATAATGAAAGGGAGTTGCCAAACTTCCAAAACACTAGAGTCTCCTGAAATCTCAACATATATTTTTTCATCCAATCTTCATGATACTTTCAAGTAATGATCAGTACACCAATCCCACTTGGATGCTCAAGTTTCGTTCTTTTACGTTGAAGCATTCGTTTGCAGTAACAGTTTGAATTTTTTAGGTTTCACTCTGTTTTCTCCTATATGACAGATGCAGTTAGAACTGTAAATGAAACACAGTTTGTGCTAGCTTCTTGAAACTTGACACAATACAGTAGTTCTACGTTCTATCTCTAAGGTTTGTTTCCTCTTGATGTAGCCTTAAGCAGGTACTGGTGAATGACACATTCAATGGAAGGCGTTGTTAGGCGTCCAAAACCACTAGAGGTCTCCTGAAATCTCAACATAAAATTTTGCTTCCGACCTTCATGATACTTTCAAGTAATGAGCAGTACACCAATCAAACTTGGATGCCCAAGTTTCGTTCTCCTAGGTTGAAGCATTCGTTTGCAGTAACAGTTTGAATTTTTAGGTTTCACTCTGTTTTCTACTATATGACAGATGCGTTCGAACTCTAAATCAAACACGGCTTGTGCTAGCTTCTTGAAACTTGACACAATACATTAGTTCTACGTTTTATCTCTAAGGTTTGTTTGCTCGTGATGTAGCCTAAAGCAGGGAGAGGCGAATAACACTGATATTGTAGGGGTTGCCAAACTTCCAAAACAGTAGAGTCTCCTGAAATCTCAACATATATTTTTTCATCCAATCTTCATGATACTTTCAAGTAATGATCAGTACACCAATCCACTTGGATGCTCAAGTTTCGTTCTTTTACGTTGAAGCATTCGTTTGCAGTAACAGTTTGAATTTTTTGGTTTCACTCTGTTTTCACCTATATTGACAGATGCAGTTAGAACTCTAAATCAAACACGGTTTGTGCTAGCTTCTTGAAACTTGACACAAAACAGTAGTTCTACGTTCTATCTCTAAGGTTTGTTTCCTCTTGATGTAGCCTTAAGCAGATACTGGTGAATGACACATTCAATGAAAGGCGTTGTTAGGCTGACAAAACACTAGACTCTCCTGAAATCTCAACATAAATTTTTGCTTTTGATCTTCATGATACTTTCAAGTAATGAGCAGTACACCAATCAAACTTGGATGCCCAAGTTTCGTTCTCCTAGTTTGTGGCAATCGTTTGCAGTAACACTTTGAATTTTTAGGTTTCACTCTGTTTTCTCTTATATTGACAGATGCAGTTCGAACTATATCAAACACGGTTTGTGCTAGCTTCTTGAAACTTGACACAATACATTTGTTCTACGTTCTACCTCTAAGGTTTGTTTATCTTGATGTAGCCTAAAGCAGGGACTGGCGAATAACACTTATAATAAAGGAGTTGCCAAACTTCCAAAACACTAGAGTCTCCTGAAATCTCAACATATATTTTTTCATCCAATCTTCATGATACTTTCAAGTAATGATCAGTACACCAATCCCACTTGGATGCTCAAGTTTCATTCTTTTACGTTGAAGCATTCGTTTGCAGTAACAGTTTGAATTTTTAGGTTTCACTCTGTTTTCTCCTATATTGACAGATGCAGTTAAAACTCTAAATCAAACACGGTTTGTGCTAGCTTCTTGAAACTTGACAAAATACAGTAGTTCTACGTTCTGTCTCTAAGGTTTGTTTCCTCTTGATGTAGCCTAAAGCAGGGACTGGCGAATAACACTCATATTGAAGGGGTGGCCAAACTTCCAAAACACTAGAGTCTACTGAAATCTCAACATATATTTTTTCATCCAATCTTCATGATACTTTCAAGTAATGATCAGTACACCAATCCCACTTGGATGCTCAAGTTTCGTTCTTTTACGTTGAAGCATTCATTTGCAGTAACAGTTTGAATTTTTAGGTTTCACTCTGTTTTCTCCTATATTGACAGATGCGTTCGAACTCTAAATCAAACACGGTTTGTGCTAGCTTCTTGAAACTTGACACAATACATTAGTTCTACGTTCTATCTCTAAGGTTTGTTTCCTCTTGATGTAACCTAAAGCAGGGACTGGCGAATAACATTCATATTGAAGGGGTTGCCAAACTTCCAAAACACTAGAGTCTCCTGAATTCTCAACATATATTTTTTTATCCAATCTTCATGATACTTTCAAGTAATGATCAGTACACCAATCCCACTTGGATGCTCAAGTTTCATTCTTTTACGTTGAAGCATTCGTTTGCAGTAACAGATTGAATTTTTAGGTTTCACTCTGTTTTCTCCTATATTGACAGATGCAGTTAGAACTCTAAATCAAACACGGTTTGTGCTAGCTTCTTGAAACTTGACACAATACAGTAGTTCTACGTTCTATCTCTAAGGTTTGTTTCCTCTTGATGTAGCCTTAAGCAGATACTGGTGAATGACACATTCAATGAAAGGCGTTGTTAGGCTGCGAAAACACTAGACTCTCCTGAAATCTCAACATAAATTTTTGCTTCCGACCATCATGATACTTTCAAGTAATGAGCAGTACACCAATCACACTTGGATGCCCAAGTTTCGTTCTCCTAGGTTGAAGCATTCGTTTGCAGTAACAGTTTGAATTTTTAGGTTTCACTCTGTTTTCTCCTATATTGACAGATGCAGTTCGAACTATATCAAACACGGTTTGTGCTAGCTTCTTGAAACTTTACACAATACATTAGTTCTATGTTCTATCTCTAAGGTTTGTTTCCTCTTGATGTAGCCTAAAGGAGGGACTGGCGAATAACACTCATATTGAAGGGGTTGCCAAACTTCCAAAACACTAGAGTCTCCTGAAATCTCAACATATATTTTTTTATCCAATCTTCATGATATTCACAAGTAATGATCAGTACCAAAATCTTACTTGGATGCTCAAGTTTCGTTCTTATACGTTGAAGCATTCGTTTGCAGTAACAGTTTGAATTTTTTCGGTTTCGCTTTGTTTTCTCCTATATTGACAGATGCAGTTAGAACTCTAAATCAAACACGGTTTGTGCTAGCTTCTTGAAACTTGACACAATACAGTAGTTCTACGTTCTATCTCTAAGGATTGTTTCCTCTTGATGTAGCCTTAAACAGGTACTGGTGAATGACACATTCAATGGAAGGCGTTGTTAGGCGTCCAAAACACTAGAGTCTCCTGAAATCTCAACATAAATTTTTGCTTCCGACCTTCATGATACTTTCAAGTAATGAGCAGTACACCAATCAAACTTGGATGTCCAAGTTTCGTTCTCCTAGGTTGAAGCATTCGTTTGCAGTAACAGTTTGAATTTTTAGGTTTCACTCTGTTTTCTCCTATATTGACAGATGCAGTTTGAACTCTAAATCAAACACGTTTTGTGCTAGCTTCTTGAAACTTGACACAATACATTAGTTCTACGTCCTATCTCTAAGGTTTGTTTCCTCTTGATGTAGCCTAAAGCAGGGACTGGCGAATAACACTTATAATGAAAGGAGTTTCCAAACTTCCAAAACACTAGAGTCTCCTGAAATCTCAACATATATTTTTTCATCCAATCTTCATGATACTTTCAAGTAATGATCAGTACACCAATCCCACTTGGATGCTCAAGTTTCGTTCTTTTACGTTGAAGCATTCATTTGCAGTAACAGTTTGAATTTTTAGGTTTCACTCTGTTTTCACCTATATTGACAGATGCAGTTAGAACTCTAAATCAAACACGGTTTGTGCTAGCTTCTTGAAACTTGACACAATACAGTAGTTCTACGTTCTATCTCTAAGGTTTGTTTCCTCTTGATGTAGCCTTAAGAAGATACTGGTGAATGACACATTCAATGAAAGGCGTTGTTAGGCTGCGAAAACACTAGACTCTCCTGAAATCTCAACATAAATTTTTGCTTCCGACCTTCATGATACTTTCAAGTAATGAGCAGTACACCAATCAAACTTGGATTCCCAAGTTTTGTTCTCCTAGGTTGAAGCATTCGTTTGCTGTAACAGTTTGTATTTTTAGGTTTCACTCTGTTTTCTCCGATATTGACAGATGCAGATCGAACTATATCAAACATGGTTTGTGCTAGCTTCTTGAAACTTGACACAATACATTAGTTCTACGTTCTATCTCTAAGGTTTGTTTCCTCTTGATGTAGCCTATAGCAGGGACTGGCGAATAACACTTATAATAAAAGGAGTTGCCAAACTTCCAAAACACTAGAGTCTCCTGAAATCACAACATATATTTTTTCATCCAATCTTCATGATACTTTCAAGTAATGATCAGTACACCAATCCCACTTGGATCCTCAAGTTTCGTTCTTTTACGTTGAAGCATTCGTTTGCAGTAACAGTTTGAATTTTTAGGTTTCACTCTGTTTTCTCCTATATTGACAGATGCAGTTAGAACTCTAAATCAAACACGGTTTGTGCTAGCTTCTTGAAACTTGACACAATACAGTAGTTCTACGTTCTATCTCTAAGGTTTGTTTCCTCTTGATGTAGAATTAAGCAGATACTGGTGAATGACACATTCAATGAAAGGCGTTGTTAGGCTGCGAAAACACTAGACTCTCCTGAAATCTCAACATAAATTTTTGCTTCCGACCTTCATGATACTTTCAAGTAATGACAGTACACCAATCAAACTTGGATGCCCACGTTTCGTTCTCCTAGGTTGAAGCATTCGTTTGCAGTAACAGTTTGAATTTTTAGGTTTCACTCTGTTTTCTACTATATTGACAGATGCGTTCGAACTCTAAATCAAACACGGTTTGTGCTAGCTTCTTGAAACTTGACACAATACATTAGTTCTACGTTCTATCTATAAGGTTTTTTTCCTCTTGATGTAGCCTAAAGCAGGGACTGGCGAATAACACTTACAATGAAAGGAGTTGCCAAACTTCCAAAACACTAGAGTCTCCTGAAATCTCAACATATATTTCTTCATCCAATCTTCATGATACTTTCAAGTAATGATCAGTACACCAATCCCACTTGGATGCTCAAGTTTCATTCTTTTACGTTGAAGCATTCGTTTGCAGTAACAGTTTGAATTTTTAGGTTTCACTCTGTTTTCTCCTATATTGACAGATGCAGTTAGAACTCTAAATCAAACACGGTTTGTGCTAGCTTCTTGAAACTTGACACAATACAATAGTTCTACATTCTATCTCTAACGTTTGTTTCCTCTTGATGTAGCCTTAAGCAGATACTGGTGAATGACACATTCAATGAAAGGCGTTGTAGGGTGCCAAAACACTAGACTCTCCTGAAATCTCAACATAAATTTTTGCTTCCGATCTTCATAATACTTTCAAGTAATGAGCAGTACACCAATCAAACTTGGATGCCCAAGGTTCGTTCTCCTAGGATGAAGCATTCGTTTGCAGTAACAGTTTGAATTTTTAGGTTTCACTCTGTTTTCTCCTATATTGACAGATGCAGTTCGAACTATATCAAACACGGTTTGTACTAGCTTCTTGAAACTTGACACAATACATTAGTTCTACGTTCTATCTCTATGGTTTGTTTCCTCTTGATGTAGCCTAAAGCAGGGACTGGCGAATAACACTTATAATGAAAGGAGTTTCCAAACTTCCAAAACACTAGAGTCTCCTGAAATCTCAACCTATATTTTTTAATCCAATCTTCATGATACTTTCAAGTAATGATCAGTACACCAATCCCACTTTTATGCTCAAGTTTCGTTCTTTTACGTTGAAGCATTCGTTTGCAGTAACAGTTTGAATTTTTAGGTTTCACTCTGTTTTCACCTATATTGACAGATGCAGTTAGAACTCTAAATCAAACACGGTTTGTGCTAGCTTCTTGAAACTTGACACAATGCAGTAGTTCTACGTTCTATCTCTAAGGTTTGTTTCCTCTTGATGTAGCCTAAAGCAGGGACTGGCGAATAACACTCATATTGAAGGGGTGGCCAAACTTCCAAAACACTAGAGTCTCCTGAAATCTCAACATATATTTTTTCATCCAATCTTCATGATACTTTCAAGTAATGATCAGTACACCAATCCCACTTGGATGCTCAAGTTTCGTTCTTTTACGTTGAAGCATTCGTTTGCAGTAACAGTTTGAATTTTTAGGTTTCACTCTGTTTTCTACTATAATGACAGATGCGTTCGAACTCTAAATCAAACACGGTTTGTGCTAGCTTCTTGAAACTTTACACAATACATTAGTTCTACGTTCTATCTCTAAGGTTTGTTTCCTCTTGATGTAGCCTAAAGCAGGGACTGGCGAATAACATTCATATTGAAGGGGTTGCCAAACTTCCAAAACACTAGAGTCTCCTGAAATCTCAACATATATTTTTTTATCCAATCTTCATGATACTTTCAAGTAATGATCAGTACACCAATCCCACTTGGATGCTCAAGTTTCATTCTTTTACGTTGAAGCATTCGTTTGCAGTAACAGTTTGAATTTTTAGGTTTCACTCTGTTTTCTCCTATATTGACAGATGCAGTTAGAACTCTAAATCAAACACGGTTTGTGCTAGCTTCTTGAAACTTGACACAATACAGTAGTTCTACGTTCTATCTCTAAGGTTTGTTTCCTCTTGATGTAGCCTTAAGCAGATACTGGTGAATGACACATTCAATGAAAGGCGTTGTTAGGCTGCGAAAACACTAGACTCTCCTGAAATCTCAACATAAGTTTTTGCTTCCGACCTTCATGATACTTTCAAGTAATGAGCAGTACACCAATCACACTTGGATGCCCAAGTTTCGTTCTCCTAGGTTGAAGCATTCGTTTGCAGTAACAGTTTGAATTTTTAGGTTTCACTCTGTTTTCTCCTATATTGACAGATGCAGTTCGAACTATATCAAACACGGTTTGTGCTAGCTTCTTGAAACTTGACACAATACATTAGTTCTACGTTCTATCTCTAAGGTTTGTTTCCTCTTGATGTAGCCTTAAGCAGATACTGGTGAATGACAAATTCACTGAAAGGCGTTGTTAGGCTGCCAAAACACTAGAATCTCCTGAAATCTCAACATAAATTTTTGCTTCCGATCTTCATGATACTTTCAAGTAATGAGCAGTACACCAATCAAACTTGGATGCCCAAGTTTCGTTCTCCTAGGTTAAAGCATTCGTTTGCAGTAACAGTTTGAATTTTTAGGTTTCACTCTGTTTTCTCCTATATTGACAGATGCAGTTCGAACTATATCAAACACGGTTTGTGCTAGCTTCTTGAAACTTGACACAATACATTAGTTCTACGTTCTATCTCAAAGGATTGTTTCCTCTTGATGTAGCCTAAAGGAGGGACTGGCGAATAACACTCATATTGAAGGGTTTGCCAAGCATCCAAAACACTAGAGTCTCCTAAAATCTCAACATATATTTTTTCATCCAATCTTCATGATACTTTCAAGTAATGATCAGTACACCAACCCACTTGGATGCTCTAGTTTCGTTCTTTTACGTTGAAGCATTCGTTTGCAGTAACAGTTTGAATTATTAGGTTTCACTCTGTTTTCTCCTATATTGACAGATGCAGTTAGAACTCTAAGTCAAACACGGTTTGTGCTAGCTTCTTGAAATTTGACACAATACAGTAGTTCTAGGTTCTATCTCTAAGGTTTGCTTCCTCTTGATGTAGCCTTAAGCCGATACTGGTGAATGTCACATTCAATGGAAGGCGTTGTTAGGCGTCCAAAACACTAGAGTCTCCTGAAATCTCAACATAAATTTTTGCTTCCGACCTTCATGATACTTTCAAGTAATGAGCAGTACACCAATCAAACTTGGATGCCCAAGTTTCGTTCTCCTAGGTTGAAGCATTCGTTTGCAGTAACAGTTTGAATTTTTAGCTTTCACTCTGTTTTCTACTATATTGACAGATGCGTTCGAACTCTAAATCAAACACGGTTTGTGCTAGCTTCTTGAAACTTGACACAATACATTAGTTCTACGTTCTATCTCTAAGGTTTGTTTCCTCTTGATGTAGCCTAAAGGAGGGACTGGCGAATAACACTCATATTGAAGGGGTTGCCAAACTTCCAAAACACTAGAGTCTCCTGAAATCTCAACATATATTTTTTCATCCAATCTTCATGATACTTTCAAGTAATGATAAGTACCCCAATCCCACTTGGATGCTCAAGTTTCGTTCTTTTACGTTGAAGCATTCGTTTGCAGTAACAGTTTGAATTTTTAGGTTTCACTCTGTTTTCTCCTATATTGACAGATGCAGTTAGAACTCTAAATCAAACACGGTTTGTGCTAGCTTCTTGAAACTTGACACAATAGAGTAGTTTTACATTCTATCTCTAAGGTTTGTTTCCTCTTGATGTAGCCTTAAACAGGTACTGGTGAATGACACATTCAATGGAAGGCGTTGTTAGGCGTCCAAAACACTAGAGTCTCCTGAAATCTCAACATAAATTTTTGCTTCCGACCTTCATGATACTTTCAAGTAATGAGCAGTACACCAATCAAACTTGGATGCCCAAGTTTCGTTCTCCTAGGTTGAAGCATTCGTTTGCAGTAACAGTTTGAATTTTTAGGTTTCACTCTGTTTTCTCCTATATTGACAGATGCATTCGAACTCTAAATAAAACACGGTTTGTGCTAGCTTCTTGAAACTTGACACAATACATTAGTTCTACGTTCTATCTCTAAGGTTTGTTTCCTCTTGATGTAGCCTAAAGCAGGGACTGGCGAATAACACTCATATTGAAGGTGTTGCCAAACTTCCAAAACACTAGAGTCTCCTGAAATCTCAACGTATATTTTTTCATCCAATCTTCATGATACTTTCAAGTAATGATCAGTACACAAATCCCACTTGGATCCTCAAGTTTCATTCTTTTACGTTGAAGCATTCATTTGCAGTAACAGTTTGAATTTTTAGGTTTCACTCTGTTTTCTCCTATGTTGACAGATGCAGTTAGAACTCTAAATCAAACACGGTTTGTGCTAGCTTCTTGAATCTTAACACAATACAGTAGTTCTACGTTCTATCTCTAAAGTTTGTTTCCTCTTGATGTAGCCTTAAGCAGATACTGGTGAATGACACATTCAATGAAAGGCGTTGTTAGGCTGCGAAATCACTAGAGTCTCCTGAAATCTCAACATAAATTTTTGCTTCCGACCTTCATGATACTTTCAAGTAATGAGCAGTACACCAATGAAACTTGGATGCCCAAGTTTCGTTCTCCTAGGTTGAAGCATTCGTTTGCAGTAACAGTTTGAATTTTTAGGTTTCACTCTGTTTTCTCCTATATTGACAGATGCAGTTAGAACTCTACATCAAACACGGTTTGTGCTAGCTTCTTGAACTTGACACAATACATTAGTTCTACGTTCTATCTCTAAGGTTTGTTTCCTCTTGATGTAGCCTAAAGCAGGGACTGGCGAATAACACTCATATTGAAGGGGTTGCCAAACTTCCATAACACTAGAGTCTCCTGAAATCTCAACATATATTTTTTCATCCAATCTTCATGATACTTTCAAGTAATGATCAGTACACCAATCCCACTTGGATGCTCAAGTTTCGTTCTTTTACGTTGAAGCATTCGTTTGCAGTAACAGTTTGAATTTTTTCGGTTTCACTCTGTTTTCTCCTATATTGACAGATGCAGTTAGAACTCTAATTCAAACACGGTTTGTGCTAGCTTCTTGAAACTTGACACAATACAGTAGCTCTACGTTCTATCTCTAAGGTTTGTTTCCTCTTGATGTAGCCTTAAGCAGATACTGGTGAATGACACATTCAATGAAAGGCGTTGTTAGGCTGCCAAAACACTAGACTCTCCTGAAATCTCAACATAAATTTTTGCTTCCGACCTTCATGATACTTTCAAGTAATTTGCAGTACACCAATCAAACTTGGATGCCCAAGGTTCGTTCTCCTAGGTTGAAGCATTAGTTTGCAGTAACAGTTTGAATTTTTAGGTTTCACTCTGTTTTCTCCTATATTGACAGATGCAGTTAGAACTCTAAATCAAACACGGTTTGTGCTAGCTTCTTGAAACTTGACACAATACAGTAGTTCTACGTTCTGTCTCTAAGATTTGTTTCCTCTTGATGTAGCCTAAAGCAGGGACTGGCGAATAACACTCATATTGAAGGGGTGGCCAAACTTCCAAAACACTAGAGTCTCCTGAAATCTCAACATATATTTTTTCATCCAATCTTCATGATACTTTCAAGTAATGATCAGTACACCAATCCCACTTGGATGCTCAAGTTTCGTTCTTTTATGTTGAAGCATTCGTTTGCAGTAACAGTTTGAATTTTTAGGTTTCACTCTGTTTTCTACTATATTGACAGATGCGTTCGAACTCTAAATCAAACACGGTTTGTGCTAGCTTCTTGAAACTTTACACAATACATTAGTTCTACGTTCTATCTCAAAGGTTTGTTTCCTCTTGATGTAGCCTAAAGCAGGGACTGGCGAATAACATTCATATTGAAGGGGTTGCCAAACTTCCAAAACACTAGAGTCTCCTGAAATCTCAACATATATTTTCTTATCCAATCTTCATGATACTTTCAAGTAATGATCAGTACACCAATCCCACTTGGATGCTCAAGTTTCATTCTTTTACGTTGAAGCATTCGTTTGCAGTAACAGTTTGAATTTTTAGGTTTCACTCTGTTTTCTCCTATATTGACAGATGCAGTTAGAACTCTAAATCAAACACGGTTTGTGCTAGCTTCTTGAAACGTGACACAATACAGTAGTTCTATGTTCTATCTCTAAGGTTTGTTTCCTCTTGATGTAGCCTTAAGCAGATACTGGTGAATGACACATTCAATGAAAGGCGTTGTTAGGCTGCGAAAACACTAGACTCTCCTGAAATCTCAACATAAATTTTTGCTTCCGACCTTCATGATACTTTCAAGTAAAGAGCAGTACACCAATCACACTTGGATGCCCAAGTTTCGTTCTCCTAGGTTGAAGCATTCGTTTGCAGTAACAGTTTGAATTTTTAGGTTTCACTCTGTTTTCTCCTATATTGACAGATGCAGTTCGAACTATATCAAACACGGTTTGTGCTAGCTTCTTGAAACTTGACACAATACATTAGTTCTACGTTCTATCTCTAAGGTTTGTTTCCTCTTGATGTAGCCTAAAGGAGGGACTGGCGAATAACACTCATATTGAAGGGGTTGCCAAACTTCCAAAACACTAGAGTCTCCTGAAATCTCAACATATATTTTTTTATCCAATCTTCATGATATTCTCAAGTAATGATCAGTACCCCAATCCCACTTGGATGCTCAAGTTTCGTTCTTTTACGTTGAAGCATTCGTTTGCAGTAACAGTTTGAATTTTTTCGGTTTCGCTCTGTTTTCTCCTATATTGAGAGATGCAGTTAGAACTCTAAATCAAACACGGTTTGTGCTAGCTTCTTGAAACTTGACACAATACAGTAGTTCTACGTTCTATCTCTAAGGTTTGTTTCCTCTTGATGTAGCCTTAAACAGGTACTGGTGAATGACACATTCAATGGAAGGCGTTGTTAGGCTTCCAAAACACTAGAGTCTCCTGAAATCTCAACATAAATTTTTGCTTCCGACCTTCATGATACTTTCAAGTAATGAGCAGTACACCAATCAAACTTGGATGTCCAAGTTTCGTTCTCCTAGGTTGAAGCATTCGTTTGCAGTAACAGTTTGAATTTTTAGGTTTCACTCTGTTTTCTCCTATATTGACAGATGCTTTCGAACTCTAAATCAAACACGTTTTGTGCTAGCTTCTTGAAACTTGACACAATACATTAGTTCTACGTCCTATCTCTAAGGTTTGTTTCCTCTTGATGTAGCCTAAAGCAGGGACTGGCGAATAACACTTATAATGAAAGGAGTTTCCAAACTTCCAAAACACTAGAGTCTCCTGAAATCTCAACATATATTTTTTCATCCAATCCTCATGATACTTTCAAGTACTGATCAGTACACCAATCCCACTTGGATGCTCAAGTTTCGTTCTTTTACGTTGAAGCATTCGTTTGCAGTAACAGTTTGAATTTTTAGGTTTCACTCTGTTTTCACCTATATTGACAGATGCAGTTAGAACTCTAAATCAAACACGGTTTGTGCTAGCTTCTTGAAACTTGACACAATACAGTAGTTCTACGTTCTATCTCTAAGGTTTGTTTCCTCTTGATGTAGCCTTAAGCAGATACTGGTGAATGACACATTCAATGAAAGGCGTTGTTAGGCTGCGAAAACACTAGACTCTCCTGAAATCTCAACATAAATTTTTGCTTCCGACCTTCATGATACTTTCAAGTAATGAGCAGTACACCAATCAAACTTGGATTCCCAAGTTTCGTTCTCCTAGGTTGAAGCATTCGTTTGCAGTAACAGTTTGAATTATTAGGTTTCACTCTGTTTTCTCCTATATTGACAGATGCAGTTAGAACTCTAAGTCAAACACGGTTTGTGCTAGCTTCCTGAAATTTGACACAATACAGTAGTTCTAGGTTCTATCTCTAAAGTTTGCTTCCTCTTGATGTAGCCTTAAGCCGATACTGGTGAATGTCACATTCAATGGAAGGCGTTGTTAGGCGTCCAAAACACTAGAGTCTCCTGAAATCTCAACATAAATTTTTGCTTCCGACCTTCATGATACTTTCAAGTAATGAGCAGTACACCAATCAAACTTGGATGCCCAAGTTTCGTTCTCCTAGGTTGAAGCATTCGTTTGCAGTAACAGTTTGAATTTTTAGCTTTCACTCTGTTTTCTACTATATTGACAGATGCGTTCGAACTCTAAATCAAACACGGTTTGTGCTAGCTTCTTGAAACTTGACACAATACATTAGTTCTACGTTCTATCTCTAAGGTTTCTTTCCTCTTGATGTAGCCTAAAGGAGGGACTGGCGAATAACACTCATATTGAAGGGTTGCCAAACTTCCAAAACACTAGAGTCTCCTGAAATATCAACATATATTTTTTCATCCAATCTTCATGATACTTTCAAGTAATGATCAGTACCCCAATCCCACTTGGATGCTCAAGTTTCGTTCTTTTACGTTGAAGCATTCGTTTGCAGTAACAGTTTGAATTTTTAGGTTTCACTCTGTTTTCTCCTATATTGACAGATGCAGTTAGAACTCTAAATCAAACACGGTTTGTGCTAGCTTCTTGAAACTTGACACAATAGAGTAGTTTTACATTCTATCTCTAAGGTTTGTTTCCTCTTGATGTAGCCTTAAACAGGTACTGGTGAATGACACATTCAATGGAAGGCGTTGTTAGGCGTCCAAAACACTAGAGTCTCCTGAAATCTCAACATAAATTTTTGCTTCCGACCTTCATGATACTTTCAAGTAATGAGCAGTACACTAATCAAACTTGGATGCCCAAGTTTCGTTCTCCTAGGTTGAAGCATTCGTTTGCAGTAACAGTTTGAATTTTTAGGTTTCACTCTGTTTTCTCCTATATTGACAGATGCGTTCGAACTCTAAATCAAACACGGTTTGTGCTAGCTTCTTGAAACTTGACACAATACATTAGTTCTACGTTCTATCTCTAAGGTTTGTTTCCTCTTGATGTAGCCTAAAGCAGGGACTGGCGAATAACACTCATATTGAAGGTGTTGCCAAACTTCCAAAACACTAGAGTCTCCTGAAATCTCAACGTATATTTTTTCATCCAATCTTCATGATACTTTCAAGTAATGATCAGTACACAAATCCCACTTGGATCCTCAAGTTTCATTCTTTTACGTTGAAGCATTCATTTGCAGTAACAGTTTGAATTTTTAGGTTTCACTCTGTTTTCTCCTATATTGACAGATGCAGTTAGAACTCTAAATCAAACACGGTTTGTGCTAGCTTCTTGAATCTTAACACAATACAGTAGTTCTACGTTCATTCTCTAAAGTTTGTTTCCTCTTGATGTAGCCTTAAGCAGATACTGGTGAATGACACATTCAATGACAGGCGTTGTTAGGCTGCGAAATCACTAGTGTCTCCTGAAATCTCAACATAAATTTTTGCTTCCGACCTTCATGATACTTTCAAGTAATGAGCAGTACACCAATGAAACTTGGATGCCCAAGTTTCGTTCTCCTAGGTTGAAGCATTCGTTTGCAGTAACAGTTTGAATTTTTAGGTTTCACTCTGTTTTCTCCTATATTGACAGATGCAGTTAGAACTCTACATCAAACACGGTTTGTGCTACCTTCTTGAAACTTGACACAATACATTAGTTCTACGTTCTATCTCTAAGGTTTGTTTCCTCTTGATGTAGCCTAAAGCAGGGACTGGCGAATAACACTCATATTGAAGGGGTTGCCAAACTTCCATAACACTAGAGTCTCCTGAAATCTCAACATATATTTTTTCATCCAATCTTTATGATACTTTCAAGTAATGATCAGTACACCAATCCCACTTGGATGCTCAAGTTTCGTTCTTTTACGTTGAAGCATTCGTTTGCAGTAACAATTTGAATTTTTTCGGTTTCACTCTGTTTTCTCCTATATTGACAGATGCAGTTAGAACTCTAATTCAAACACGGTTTGTGCTAGCTTCTTGAAACTTGACACAATACAGTAGCTCTACGTTCTATCTCTAAGGTTTGTTTCCTCTTGATGTAGCCTTAAGCAGATACTGGTGAATGACACATTCAATGAAAGGCGTTGTTAGGCTGCCAAAACACTAGACTCTCCTGAAATCTCAACATAAATTTTTGCTTCCGACCTTCATGATACTTTCAAGTAATGAGCAGTACACCAATCAAACTTGGATGCCCAAGGTTCGTTCTCCTAGGTTGAAGCATTCGTTTGCAGTAACAGTTTGAATTTTTAGGTTTCACTCTGTTTTCTCCTATATTGACAGATGCAGTTAGAACTCTAAATCAAACACGGTTTGTGCTAGCTTCTTGAAACTTGACACAATACAGTAGTTCTACGTTCTGTCTCTAAGATTTGTTTCCTCTTGATGTAGCCTAAAGCAGGGACTGGCGAATAACACTCATATTGAAGGGGTGGCCAAACTTCCAAAACACTAGAGTCTCCTGAAATCTCAACATATATTTTTTCATCCAATCTTCATGATACTTTCAAGTAATGATCAGTACACCAATCCCACTTGGATGCTCAAGTTTCGTTCTTTTATGTTGAAGCATTCGTTTGCAGTAACAGTTTGAATTTTTAGGTTTCACTCTGTTTTCTACTATATTGACAGATGCGTTCGAACTCTAAATCAAACACGGTTTGTGCTAGCTTCTTGAATCTTTACACAATACATTAGTTCTACGTTCTATCTCTAAGGTTTGTTTCCTCTTGATGTAGCCTAAAGCAGGGACTGGCGAATAACATTCATATTGAAGGGGTTGCCAAACTTCCAAAACACTAGAGTCTCCTGAAATCTCAACATATATTTTTGTATCCAATCTTCATGATACTTTCAAGTAATGATCAGTACACCAATCCCACTTGGATGCTCAAGTTTCATTCTTTTACGTTGAAGCATTCGTTTGCAGTAACAGTTTGAATTTTTAGGTTTCACTCTGTTTTCTCCTATATTGACAGATGCAGTTAGAACTCTAAATCAAACACGGTTTGTTGTAGCTTCTTGAAACTTGACACAATACAGTAGTTCTACATTCTATCTCTAAGGTTTGTTTCCTCTTGATGTAGCCTTAAGCAGATACTGGTGAATGACACATTCAATGAAAGGCGTTGTTAGGCTGCGAAAACACTAGACTCTCCTGAAATCTCAACATAAATTTTTGCTTCCGACCTTCATGATACTTTCAAGTAAAGAGCAGTACACCAATCACACTTGGATGCCCAAGTTTCGTTCTCCTAGGTTGAAACATTCGTTTGCAGTAACAGTTTGAATTTTTAGGTTTCACTCTGTTTTCTCCTATATTGACAGATGCAGTTCGAACTATATCAAACACGGTTTGTGCTAGCTTCTTGAAACTTGACACAATACATTAGTTCTACGTTCTATCTCTAAGGTTTGTTTCCTCTTGATGTAGCCTAAAGGAGGGACTGGCGAATAACACTCATATTGAAGGGGTTGCCAAACTTCCAAAACACTAGAGTCTCCTGAAATCTCAACATATATTTTTTTATCCAATCTTCATGATATTCTCAAGTAATGATCAGTACCCCAATCCCACTTGGATGCTCAAGTTTCGTTCTTTTACGTTGAAGCATTCGTTTGCAGTAACAGTTTGAATTTTTTCGGTTTCGCTCTGTTTTCTCCTATATTGACAGATGCAGTTAGAACTCTAAATCAAACACGGTTTGTGCTAGCTTCTTGAAACTTGACACAATACAGTAGTTCTACGTTCTATCTCTAAGGTTTGTTTCCTCTTGATGTAGCCTTAAACAGGTACTGGTGAATGACACATTCAATGGAAGGCGTTGTTAGGCGTCCAAAACACTAGAGTCTCCTGAAATCTCAACATAAATTTTTGCTTCCGACCTTCATGATACTTTCAAGTAATGAGCAGTACACCAATCAAACTTGGATGTCCAAGTTTCGTTCTCCTAGGTTGAAGCATTCGTTTGCAGTAACAGTTTGAATTTTTAGGTTTCACTCTGTTTTTTCCTATATTGACAGATGCGTTCGAACTCTAAATCAAACACGTTTTGTGCTAGCTTCTTGAAACTTGACACAATACATTAGTTCTACGTCCTATCTCTAAGGTTTGTTTCCTCTTGATGTAGCCTAAAGCAGGGACTGGCGAATAACACTTATAATGAAAGGAGTTTCCAAACTTCCAAAACACTAGAGTCTCCTGAAATCTCAACATATATTTTTTCATCCAATCCTCATGATACTTTCAAGTAATGATCAGTACACCAATCCCACTTGGATGCTCAAGTTTCGTTCTTTTACGTTGAAGCATTCGTTTGCAGTAACAGTTTGAATTTTTAGGTTTCACTCTGTTTTCACCTATATTGACAGATGCAGTTAGAACTCTAAATCAAACACGGTTTGTGCTAGCTTTTTGAAACTTGACACAATACAGTAGTTCTACGTTCTATCTCTAAGGTTTGTTTCCTCTTGATGTAGCCTTAAGCAGATACTGGTGAATGACACATTCAATGAAAGGCGTTGTTAGGCTGACAAAACACTAGACTCTCCTGAAATCTCAACATAAATTTTTGCTTCCGACTTTCATGATACTTTCAAGTAATGAGCAGTACACCAATCAAACTTGGATGCCCAAGTTTCGTTCTCCTAGGTTGAAGCATTCGTTTGCAGTAACAGTTTGAATTTTTAGGTTTCACTCTGTTTTCTCCTATATTGACAGATGCAGTTCGAACTATATCAAACACGGTTTGTGCTAGCTTTTGAAACTTGACACAATACATGAGTTCTACGTTCTATCTCTAAGGTTTGTTTCCTCTTGATGTAGCCTAAAGCAGGGACTGGCGAATAACACTTATAATGAAAGGAGTTGCCAAACTTCCAAAACACTAGAGTCTCCTGAAATCTCAACATATATTTCTTCATCCAATCTTCATGATACTTTCAAGTAATGATCAGTACACCAATCCCACTTGGATGCTCACGTTTCGTTCTTTTACGTTGAAGCATTCGTTTGCAGTAACAGTTTGAATTTTTAGGTTTCACTCTGTTTTCTCCTATATTGACAGATGCAGTTAGAATTCTAAATCAAACACGGTTTGTGCTAGCTTCTTGAAACTTGACACAATACATTAGTTCTACGTTCTATCTCTAAGGTTTGTTTCCTCTTGATGTAGCCTTAAGCAGATACTGGTGAATGACACATTAAATGGAAGGCGTTGTTAGGCGTCCAAAACACTAGAGTCTCCTGAAATCTCAACATATATTTTTTCATCCAATCTTCATGATACTTTCAAGCAATGATCAGTACACCAATCCCACTTGGATGCTCAAGTTTTGTTCTTTTACGTTGAAGCATTCGTTTGCAGTAACAGTTTGAATTTTTAGGTTTCACTCTGTTTTCTCCTATATTGACAGATGCAGTTAGAACTCTAAGTCAATCACGGTTTGTGCTAGCTTCTTGAAACTTGACACAATACAGTAGTTCTAGGTTCTATCTCTAAGGTTTGCTTCCTCTTGATGTAGCCTTAAGCCGATACTGGTGAATGACACATTCAATGGAAGGCGTTGTTAGGCGTCCAAAACACTAGAGTCTCCTGAAATCTCAACATAAATTTTTGCTTCCGACCTTCATGATACTTTCAAGTAATGAGCAGTACACCAATCAATCTTGGATGCCCAAGTTTCGTTCTCCTAGGTTGAAGCATTCGTTTGCAGTAACAGTTTGAATTTTTAGCTTTCACTCTGTTTTCTACTATATTGACAGATGCAGTTCGAACTATATCAAACACGGTTTGTAGTAGCTTCTTGAAACTTGACACAATACATTAGTTCTACGTTCTATCTCTAAGGTTTGTTTCCTCTTGATGTAGCCTAAAGCAGGGACTGGCGAATAACACTCAAATTGAAGGTTTTGCCAAACTTCCAAAACACTAGAGTCTCCTGAAATCTCAACATATATTTTTTCATCCAATCTTCATGATACTTTCAAGTAATGATCAGTACACAAATCCCACTTGGATGCTCAAGTTTCATTCTTTTACGTTGAAGCATTCGTTTGCAGTAACAGTTTGAATTTTTAGGTTTCACTCTGTTTTCTCCTATATTGACAGATGCAGTTAGAACTCTAAATCAAACACGGTTTGTGCTAGCTTCTTGAATCTTAACACAATACAGTAGTTCTACGTTCTATCTCTAAAGTTTGTTTCCTCTTGATGTAGCCTTAAGCAGATACTGGTGAATGACACATTCAATGAAAGGCGTTGTTAGGCTGCCAAATCGCTAGACTCTTCTGAAATCTCAACATAAATTTTTGCTTTTGATCTTCATGATACTTTCAAGTAATGAGCAGTACACCAATCAAACTTGGATGACCAAGTTTCGTTCTCCTAGGTTGAAGCATTCGTTTGCAGTAACAGTTTGAATTTTTAGGTATCACTCTGTTTTCTCCTATATTGACAGATGCAGTTCGAACTATATCAAACACGGTTTGTGCTAGCTTCTTGAAACTTGACACAATACATTAGTTCTACGTTCTATCTCTAAGGTTTGTTTCCTCTTGATGTAGCCTAAAGCAGGGACTGGCGAATAACACTTATAATGAAAGGAGTTTCCAAACTTCCAAAACACTAGAGTCTCCTGAAATCTCAACATATATTTTTTCATCCAATCTTCATGATACTTTCAATTAATGATCAGTACACCAATCCCACTTTAATGCTCAAATTTCGTTCTTTTACATTGAAGCATTCGTTTGCAGTAACAGTTTGAATTTTTAGGTTTCACTCTGTTTTCTCCTATATTGACAGATGCAGTTAGAACTCTAAATGAAACACGGTTTGTGCTAGCTTCTTGAAACTTGACACAATACAATAGTTCTACGTTCTATCTCTAAGGTTTGTTTCCTCTTGATGTAGCCTTAAGCAGGTACTGGTGAATGACACATTCAATGGAAGGCGTTGTTAGGCGTCCAAAACACTAGAGTCTCCTGAAATCTCAACGTAAAATTTTGCTTCCGACCTTCATGATACTTTCAAGTACTGAGCAGTACACCAATCAAACTTGGATGCCCAAGTTTTGTTCTCCTAGGTTGAAGCATTCGTTTGCAGTAACAGTTTGAATTTTTAGGTTTCACTATGTTTTCTACTATATTGACAGATGCGTTCGAACTCTAAATCAAACACGTTTTGTGCTATCTTCTTGAAACTTGACACAATACATTAGTTCTAGGTTTTATCTCTAAGGTTTGTTTGCTCGTGATGTAGCCAAAAGCAGGGAGAGGCGAATAACACTCATATTGAAGGGGTTGCCAAAATTCCAAAACACTAGAGTCTCCTGAAATCTCAACATATATTTTTTCATCCAAACTTCATGATACTTTCAAGTAATGATCAGTACACTAATCCCACTTGGATGCTCAAGTTTCGTTCTTTTACGTTGAAGCATTCGTTTGCAGTAACAGTTTGAATTTTTAGGTTTCACTCTGTTTACTCCTATATTGACAGATGCAGTTAGAACTCTAATTCAAACACGGTTTGTGCTAGCTTCTTAAACTTGACACAATACAATAGTTCTACGTTCTATCTCTAATGTTTGTTTCCTCTTGATGTAGCCTTAAGCAGATACTGGTGAATGACACATTCAATGAAAGGCGTTGTAGGGTGCCAAAACACTAGATTCTCCTGAAATCTCAACATAAATTTTTGCTTCCGATCTTCATGATACGTTCAAGTAATGAGCAGTACACCAATCAAACTTGGATGCCCAAGGTTCGTTCTCCTAGGTTGAAGCATTCTTTTGCAGTAACAGTTTGAATTTTTAGGTTTCACTCTGTTTTCTACTATATTGACAGATGCAGTTCGAACTATATCAAACACGGTTTGTAGTAGCTTCTTGAAACTTGACACAATACATTAGTTCTACGTTCTATCTCTATGGTTTGTTTCCTCTTGATGTAGCCTAAAGCAGGGACTGGCGAATAACACTTATAATGAAAGGAGTTTTCAAACTTCCAAAACACTAGAGTCTCCTGAAATCTCAACATATATTTTTTCATCCAATCTTCATGATACTTTCTACTAATGATCAGTACACCAATCGCACTTGGATGCTCAAGTTTCGTTCTTTTACGTAGAAGCATTCGTTTGCAGTAACAGTTTGAATTTTTAGGTTTCACTCTGTTTTCACCTATATTGACAGATGCAGTTAGAACTCTAAATCAACACGGTTTGTGCTAGCTTCTTGAAAATTGACACAATACAGTACTTCTACGTTCTATCTCTAAGTTTTGTTTCCTCTTGATGTAGCCTTAAGCAGATACTGGTGAATGACACATTCAATGAAAGGCGTTGTTAGGCTGACAAAACACTAGACTCTCCTGAAATCTCAACATAAATTTTTGCTTTTGATCTTCATGATACTTTCAAGTAATGAGCAGTACACCAATCAAACTTGGATGCCCAAGTTTCGTTCTCCTAGGTTGTGGCATTCGTTTGCAGTAACAGTTTGAATTTTTAGGTTTCACTCTGTTTTCTCCTATATTGACAGATGCAGTTCGAACTATATCAAACACGGTTTGTGCTAGCTTCTTGAAACTTGACACAATACATTTGTTCTATGTTCTATCTATAAGGTTTGTTTATCTTGATGTATCCTAAAGCAGGGATTGGCGAATAACACTTATAATGAAACTAGTTGCCAAACTTCCAAAACACTAGAGTCTCCTGAAATCTCAACATATATTTTTTCATCCAATCTTCATGATACTTTCAAGTAATGATCAGTACACCAATCCCACTTGGATGCTCAAGTTTCATTCTTTTACGTTGAAGCATTCGTTTGCAGTAACAGTTTGAATTTTTAGGTTTCACTCTGTTTTCTCCTATATTGACAGATGCAGTTAGAACTCTAAATCAAACACGGTTTGTGCTAGCTTCTTGAAACTTGACACAATACAGTAGTTCTACGTTCTATCTATAAGGTTTGTTTCCTCTTGATGTAGCCTTAAGCAGATACTGGTGAATGACACATTCAATGAAAGACGTTGTTAGGCTGCCAAAACACTAGACTCTCCTGAAATCTCAACATAAATTTTTGCTTCGGTTCTTCATGATACTTTCAAGTAATGAGCAGTACACCAATCAAACTTGGATGCCCAAGTTTCGTTCTCCTAGGTTGAAGCATTCGTTTGCAGTAACAGTTTGAATTTTTAGGTTTCACTCTGTTTTCTCCTATATTGACAGATGCAGTTCGAACTATATCAAACACGGTTTGTTCTAGCTTCTTGAAACTTGACACAATACATTAGTTCTACGTTCTATCTCTAAGGTTTGTTTCTTCTTGATGTAGCCTAAAGCAGGGACTGGCGAATAACATTTAAAAGGAAAGGAGTTTCCAAACTGCCAAAACACTAGAGTCTCCTGAAATCTCAACATATATTTTTTCATCCAATCTTCATGATACTTTCAAGTAATGATCAGTACACCAATCCCACTTGGATGCTCAAGTTTCGTTCTTTTACGTTGAAGCATTCGTTTGCAGTAACAGTTTGAATTTTTAGGTTTCACTCTGTTTTCTCCTATATTGACAGATGCAGTTAGAACTCTAAATCAAACACGGTTTGTGCTAGCTTCTTGAAATTGACACAAGACAGTAGTTCTACGTTCTATCTCTAAGGTTTGTTTCCTCTTGATGTAGCCTTAAGCAGGTACTGGTGAATGACACATTCAATGGAAGGCGTTGTTAAGCGTCCAAAACACTAGAGTCTCCTGAAATCTCAACATAAAATTTTGCTTCCGACCTTCATGATACTTTCAAGTAATGAGCAGTACACCAATGAAACTTGGATGCCCAAGTTTCGTTCTCCTATGTTGAAGCATTCGTTTGCAGTAACAGTTTGAATTTTTAGGTTTCACTCTGTTTTCTACTATATTGACAGAAGCGTTCGAACTCTAAATCAAACACGGTTTGTGCTAGCTTCTTGAAACTTGACACAATACATTAGTTCTACGTTTTATCTCTAAGGTTTGTTTGCTCGTGATGTAGCCTAAAGCAGGGAGAGGCGAATAACACTCATATTGAAGGGGTTGCCAAACTTCCAAAACACTAGAGTCTCCTGAAATCTCAACATATATTTTTTCATCCAATCTTCATGATACTTTCAAGTAATGATCAGTACACCAATCCCACTTGGATGCTCAAGATTCGTTCTTTTACGTTGAAGCATTCGTTTGCAGTAACAGTTTGAATTTTTAGGTTTCACTCTGTTTTCTCCTATATTGACAGATGCAGTTAGAACTCTAAATCAAACACGGTTTGTGCTAGCTTCTTGAAATTGACACAAGACAGTAGTTCTACGTTCTATCTCTAAGGTTTGTTTCCTCTTGATGTAGCCCTAAGCAGGTACTGGTGAATGACACATTCAATGGAAGGCGTTGTTAAGCGTCCAAAACACTAGAGTCTCCTGAAATCTCAACTTAAAATTTTGCTTCCGACCTTCATGATACTTTCAAGTATTGAGTAGTACACCAATGAAACTTGGATGCCCAAGTTTCGTTCTCCTAGGTTGAAGCATTCGTTTGCAGTAACAGTTTGAATTTTTAGGTTTCACTCTGTTTTCTACTATATTGACAGGTGCGTTCGAACTCTAAATCAAACACGGTTTGTGCTAGCTTCTTGAAACTTGACACAATACATTAGTTCTACGTTTTATCTCTAAGGTTTGTTTGCTCGTGATGTAGCCTAAAGCAGGGAGAGGCGAATAACACTCATATTGAAGGGGTTGCCAAACTTCCAAAACACTAGAGTCTCCTGAAATCTCAACATATATTTTTTCATCCAATCTTCATGATACTTTCAAGTAATGATCAGTACACCAATCCCACTTGGATGCTCAAGTTTCGTTCTTCTACGTTGAAGCATTCGTTTGCAGTAATAGTTTGAATTATTAGGTTTCACTCTGTTTTCTCCTATATTGACAGATGTAGTTAGAACTCTAAATCAAACACGGTTTGTGCTAGCTTCTTGAAACTTGACACAATACAGTAGTTCTACGTTCTATCTCTAAGGTTTGTTTCCTCTTGATGTAGCCTTAAGCAGATACTGGTGAATGACACATTCAATGAAAGGCATTGTTAGGCTGCGAAAACACTAGACTCTCCTGAAATCTCAACATAAATTTTTGCTTCCGACCTTGATGATACTGTCAAGTAATGAGCAGTACACCAATCAAACTTGGATGCCCAAGTTTCGTTCTCCTAGGTTGAAGCATTCGTTTGCAGTAACATTTTGAATTTTTAGGTTCACTCTGTTTTCTCCTATATTGACAGATGCAGTTCGAACTATATCAAACACGGTTTGTGCTAGCTTCTTGAAACTTGACACAATACATTAGTTCTACGTTCTATCTCTAAGGTTTGTTTCCTCTTGATGTAGCCTAAAGCAGGGACTGGCGAATAACACTTATAATGAAAGGAGTTGCCAAACTTCCAAAACACTAGAGACTCCTGAAATCTCAACATATATTTTTTCATCCAATCTTCATGATACTTTCAAGTAATGATCAGTACACCAATCCCACTGGGATGCTCAAGTTTCGTTCTTTTACGTTGAAGCATTCGTTTGCAGTAACAGTTTGAATTTTTAGGTTTCACTCTTTTTTCTCCTATATTGACAGATGCAGTTAGAACTCTAAATCAAACACGGTTTGTGCTAGCTTCTTGAAACTTGACACAATACAGTAGTTCTACATTCTATCTCTAAGGTTTGTTTCCTCTTGATGTAGCCTTAAGCAAGTACTGGTGAATGACACATTCAATGGAAGGCGTTGTTAGGCGTCCAAAACACTAGAGTCTCCTGAAATCTCAACATAATTTTTTGCTTCCGACCTTCATGATACTTTCAAGTAATGAGCAGTACACCAATCAAACTTGGATGCCCAAGTTTCGTTCTCCTAGGTTGAAGCATTCTTTTGCAGTAACAGTTTGAATTTTTAGGTTTCACTCTGTTTTCTACTATATTGAAAGATGCGTTCGAACTCTAAATCAAACACGGTTTGTGCTAGCTTCCTGAAACTTGACACAATACATTAGTTCTACGTTCTATCTCTAAGGTTTGTTTCCTCTTGATGTAGCCTAAAGCAGCGACTGGCGAATAACACTCATATTGAAGGGGTTGCCAAACTTCGAAAACACTAGAGTCTCCTGAAATCTCAACATATATTTTTTCATCCAATCTTCATGATACTTTCAAGTAATGATCAGTACACCAATCCCACTTGGATGCACAAGTTTCGTTCTTTTACTTTGAAGCATTCGTTTGCAGTAACAGTTTGAATTTTTAGGTTTCACTCTGTTTTCTCCTATATTGACAGATGCAGTTAGAACTCTAAATCAAACACGGTTTGTGCTAGCTTCTTAAAACTTGACACAATAGAGTAGTTCTACGTTCTATCTCTAAGGTTTGTTTCCTCTTGATGTAGCCTTAAGCAGATACTGGTGAATGACACATTCAATGGAAGGCGTTTTTAGGCGTCCAAAACACTAGAGTCTCCTGAAATCTCAACATAAATTTTTGCTTCCGACCTTCATGATACTTTCAAGTAATGAGCAGTACACCAATCAAACTTGGATGCCCAAGTTTCGTTCTCCTAGGTTGAAGCATTCGTTTGCAGTAACAGTTTGAATTTTTAGCTTTCACTCTGTTTTCTACTATATTGACAGATGCGTTCGAACTCTAAATCAAACACGGTTTGTGCTAGCTTCTTGAAACTTGACACAATACATTAGTTGTACGTTCTATCTCTAAGGTTTGTTTCCTCTTGATGTAGCCTAAAGGAGGGACTGGCGAATAACACTCATATTGAAGGGGTTGCCAAACTTCCAAAACACTAGAGTCTCCTGAAATCTCAACATATATTTTTTCATCCAATCTTCATGATACTTTCAAGTAATGATCAGTACACCAATCCCACTTGGATGCTCAAGTTTCGTTCTTTTACGTTGAAGCATTCGTTTGCAGTAACAGTTTGAATTTTTAGGTTTCACTCTGTTTTCTCCTATATTGACAGATGCAGTTAGAACTCTAAATCAAACACGGTTTGTGCTAGCTTCTTGAAACTTGACACAATACAGTAGTTCTACGTTCTATCTCTAAGGTTTGTTTCCTCTTGATGTAGCCTTAAACAGGTACTGGTGAATGACACATTCAATGGAAGGCGTTGTTAGGCGTCCAAAACACTAGAGTCTCCTGAAATCTCAACATAAATTTTTGCTTCCGACCTTCATGATACTTTCAAGTAATGAGCAGTACACCAATCAAACTTGGATGCCCAAGTTTCGTTCTCCTAGGTTGAAGCATTAGTTTGCAGTAACAGTTTGAATTTTTAGGTTTCACTCTGTTTTCTTCTATATTGACAGATGCGTTTGAACTCTAAATCAAACACGGTTTGTGCTAGCTTCTTGAAACTTGACACAATACAGTAGTTCTACGTTCTATCTCTAAGGTTTGTTTCCTCTTGATGAAGCCTAAAGCAGGGACTGGCGAATAACACTCATATTGAAGGTGTTGCCAAACTTCCAAAACACTAGAGTCTCCTGAAATCTCAACATATATTTTTTCATCCAATCTTCATGATACTTTCAAGTAATGATCACTACACCAATCCCACTTGGATGCTCAAGTTTCATTCTTTTACGTTGAAGCATTCGTTTGCAGTAACAGTTTGAATTTTTAGGTTTCACTCTGTTTTCTCCTATATTGACAGATGCAGTTAGAACTCTAAATCAAACACGGTTTGTGCTAGCTTCTTGAAAGTTGACACAATACAGTAGTTCTACGTTCTGTCTCTAAGGTTTGTTTCCTCTTGATGTAGCCTTATGCAGATCCTGGTGAATGACACATTCAATGAAAGGCGTTGTTAGGCGGCCAAAACACTAGAGTCTCCTGAAATCTCAACATAAATTTTTGCTTCCAACATTCATGATACTTTCAAGTAATGAGCAGTACACCAATCAAACTTGGATGCCCAAGTTTCGTTCTCCTAGGTTGAAGCATTCGTTTGCAGTAACAGTTTGAATTTTTAGGTTTCACTCTGTTTTCTCCTATATTGACAGATGCAGTTCGAACTATATCAAACACGGTTTGTGCTAGCTTTTTCAAACTTGACACAATACATTAGTTCTACGTTCTATCTCTAAGGTTTGTTTCCTCTTGATGTAGCCTAAAGCAGGGACTGGCGAATAACACTTACAATGAAAGGAGTTGCCAAACTTCCAAAACACTAGAGTCTCCTGAAATCTCAACATATATTTCTTCATCCAATCTTCATGATACTTTCAAGTAATGATCAGTACACCAATCCCACATGGATGCTCAAGTTTCATTCTTTTACGTTGAAGCATTCGTTTGCAGTAACAGTTTGAATTATTAGGTTTCACTCTGTTTTCTCCTATATTGACAGATGCAGTTAGAACTCTAAATCAAACACGGTTTGTGCTAGCTTCTTGAAACTTGACACAATACAATAGTTCTACATTCTATCTCTAACGTTTGTTTCCTCTTGATGTAGCCTTAAGCAGATACTGGTGAATGACACATTCAATGAAAGGCGTTGTAGGGTGCCAAAACACTAGACTCTCCTGAAATCTCAACATAAATTTTTGCTTCCGATCTTCATGATACTTTCAAGTAATGAGCAGTACACCAATCAAACTTGGATGCCCAAGGTTCGTTCTCCTAGGTTGAAGCATTCATTTGCAGTAACAGTTTGAATTTTTAGGTTTCACTCTGTTTTCTCCTATATTGACAGATGCAGTTAGAACTCTAAATCAAACACGGTTTGTGCTAGCTTCTTGAAACTTGACAAAATACAATAGTTCTACATTCTATCTCTAACGTTTGTTTCCTCTTGATGTAGCCTTAAGCAGATACTGGTGAATGACACATTCAATTAAAGGCGTTGTAGGGTGCCAAAACACTAGAGTCTCCTGAAATCTCCACATAAATTTTTGCTTCCGACCTTCATGATACTTTCAAGTAATGAGCAGTACACCAATCAAACTTGGATGCCCAAGTTTCGTTCTCCTAGGTTGAAGCATTCGTTTGCAGTAACAGTTTGAATTTTTAGGTTTCACTCTGTTTTCTCCTATATTGACAGATGCATTCGAACTCTAAATCAAACACGGTTTGTGCTAGCTTCTTGAAACTTGACACAATACATTAGTTCTACGTTCTATCTCTAAGGTTTGTTTCCTCTTGATGTAGCCTAAAGCAGGGACTGGCGAATAACACTCATATTGAAGGTGTTGCCAAACTTCCAAAACACTAGAGTCTCCTGAAATCTCAACATATATTTCTTCATCCAATCTTCATGATACTTTCAAGTAATGATCAGTACACCAATCCCACTTGGATGCTCAAGTTTCATTCTTTTACGTTGAAGCATTCGTTTGCAGTAACAGTTTGAATTTTTAGGTTTCACTCTGTTTTCTCCTATATTGACAGATGCAGTTAGAACTCTAAATCAAACACGGTTTGTGCTAGCTTCTTGAAACTTGACAAAATACAGTAGTTCTACGTTCTGTCTCTAAGGTTTGTTTCCTCTTGATGTAGCCTAAAGCAGGGACTGGCGAATAACACTCATATTGAAGGGGTGGCCAAACTTCCAAAACACTAGAGTCTACTGAAATCTCAACATATATTTTTTCATCCAATCTTCATGATACTTTCAAGTAATGATCAGTACACCAATCCCACTTGGATGCTCAAGTTTCGTTCTTTTACGTTGAAGCATTCGTTTGCAGTAACAGTTTGAATTTTTAGGTTTCACTCTGTTTTCTCCTATATTGACAGATGCGTTCGAACTCTAAATCAAACACGGTTTGTGCTAGCTTCTTGAAACTTGACACAATACATTAGTTCTACGTTCTATCTCTAAGGTTTGTTTCCTCTTGATGTAACCTAAAGCAGGGACTGGCGAATAACATTCATATTGAAGGGGTTGCCAAACTTCCAAAACACTAGAGTCTCCTGAAATCTCAACATATATTTTTTTATCCAATCTTCATGATACTTTCAAGTAATGATCAGTACACCAATCCCACTTGGATGCTCAAGTTTCATTCTTTTACGTTGAAGCATTCGTTTGCAGTAACAGTTTGAATTTTTAGGTTTCACTCTGTTTTCTCCTATATTGACAGATGCAGTTCGAAATATATCAAACACGGTTTGTGCTAGCTTCTTGAAACTTTACACAATACATTAGTTCTATGTTCTATCTCTAAGGTTTGTTTCCTCTTGATGTAGCCTAAAGGAGGGACTGGCGAATAACACTCATATTGAAGGGGTTGCCAAACTTCCAAAACACTAGAGTCTCCTGAAATCTCAACATATATTTTTTTATCCAATCTTCATGATATTCTCAAGTAATGATCAGTACCAAAATCCCACTTGGATGCTCAAGTTTCGTTCTTTTACGTTGAAGCATTCGTTTGCAGTAACAGTTTGAATTTTTTCGGTTTCGCTTTGTTTTCTCCTATATTGACAGATGCAGTTAGAACTCTAAATCAAACACGGTTTGTGCTAGCTTCTTGAAACTTGACACAATACAGTAGTTCTACGTTCTATCTCTAAGGTTTGTTTCCTCTTGATGTAGCCTTAAACAGGTACTGGTGAATGACACATTCAATGGAAGGCGTTGTTAGGCGTCCAAAACACTAGAGTCTCCTGAAATCTCAACATAAATTTTTGCTTCCGACCTTCATGATACTTTCAAGTAATGAGCAGTACACCAATCAAACTTGGATGTCCAAGTTTCGTTCTCCTAGGTTGAAGCATTCGTTTGCAGTAACAGTTTGAATTTTTAGGTTTCACTCTGTTTTCTCCTATATTGACAGATGCAGTTCGAACTCTAAATCAAACACGGTTTGTGCTAGCTTCTTGAAACTTGACACAATACATTAGTTCTACGTCCTATCTCTAAGGTTTGTTTCCTCTTGATGTAGCCTAAAGCAGGGACTGGCGAATAACACTTATAATGAAAGGAGTTTCCAAACTTCCAAAACACTAGAGTCTCCTGAAATCTCAACATATATTTTTTCATCCAATCTTCATGATACTTTCAAGTAATGATCAGTACACCAATCCCACTTGGATGCTCAAGTTTCGTTCTTTTACGTTGAAGCATTCATTTGCAGTAACAGTTTGAATTTTTAGGTTTCACTCTGTTTTCACCTATATTGACAGATGCAGTTAGAACTCTAAATCAAACACGGTTTGTGCTAGCTTCTTGAAACTTGACTCAATACAGTAGTTCTACGTTCTATCTCTAAGGTTTGTTTCCTCTTGATGTAGCCTTAAGCAGATACTGGTGAATGACACATTCAATGAAAGGCGTTGTTAGGCTGCGAAAATACTAGACTCTCCTGATATCTCAACATAAATTTTTGCTTCCGACCTTCTTTCAAGTAATGAGCAGTACACCAATCAAACTTGGATTCCCAAGTTTTGTTCTCCTAGGTTGAAGCATTCGTTTGCTGTAACAGTTTGTATTTTTAGGTTTCACTCTGTTTTCTCCTATATTGACAGATGCAGTTCGAACTATATCAACATGGTTTGTGCTAGCTTCTTGAAACTTGACACAATACATTAGTTCTACGTTCTATCTCTAAGGTTTGTTTCCTCTTGATGTAGCCTATAGAAGGGACTGGCGAATAACACTTATAATGAAAGGAGTTGCCAAACTTCCAAAACACTAGAGTCTCCTGAAATCACAACATATATTTTTTCATCCAATCTTCATGATACTTTCAAGTAATGATCAGTACACCAATCCCACTTGGATCCTCAAGTTTCGTTCTTTTACGTTGAAGCATTCGTTTGCAGTAACAGTTTGAATTTTTAGGTTTCACTCTGTTTTCTCCTATATTGACAGATGCAGTTAGAACTCTAAATCAAACACGGTTTGTGCTAGCTTCTTGAAACTTGACACAATACAGTAGTTCTACGTTCTATCTCTAAGGTTTGTTTCCTCTTGATGTAGAATTAAGCAGATACTGGTGAATGACACATTCAATGAAAGGCGTTGTTAGGCTGCGAAAACACTAGACTCTCCTGAAATCTCAACATAAATTTTTGCTTCCGACCTTCATGATACTTTCAAGTAATGACAGTACACCAATCAAACTTGGATGCTTACGTTTCGTTCTCCTAGGTTGAAGCATTCGTTTGCAGTAACAGTTTGAATTTTTAGGTTTCACTCTGTTTTCTCGTATATTGACAGATGCAGTTCGAACTATATCAAACACGGTTTGTGCTAGCTTCTTGAAACTTTACACAATACATTAGTTCTATGTTCTATCTCTAAGGTTTGTTTCCTCTTGATGTAGCCTAAAGGAGGGACTGGCGAATAACACTCATATTGAAGGGGTTGCCAAACTTCCAAAACACTAGAGTCTCCTGAAATCTCAACATATATTTTTTTATCCAATCTTCATGATATTCTCAAGTAATGATCAGTACCAAAATCCCACTTGGATGCTCAAGTTTCGTTCTTTTACGTTGAAGCATTCGTTTGCAGTAACAGTTTGAATTTTTTCGGTTTCGCTTTGTTTTCTCCTATATTGACAGATGCAGTTAGAACTCTAAATCAAACACGGTTTGTGCTAGCTTCTTGAAACTTGACACAATACAGTAGTTCTACGTTCTATCTCTAAGGTTTGTTTCCTCTTGATGTAGCCTTAAACAGGTACTGGTGAATGACACATTCAATGGAAGGCGTTGTTAGGCGTCCAAAACACTAGAGTCTCCTGAAATCTCAACATAAATTTTTGCTTCCGACCTTCATGATACTTTCAAGTAATGAGCAGTACACCAATCAAACTTGGATGTCCAAGTTTCGTTCTCCTAGGTTGAAGCATTCGTTTGCAGTAACAGTTTGAATTTTTAGGTTTCACTCTGTTTTCTCCTATATTGACAGATGCAGTTCGAACTCTAAATCAAACACGTTTTGTGCTAGCTTCTTGAAACTTGACACAATACATTAGTTCTACGTCCTAACTCTAAGGTTTGTTTCCTCTTGATGTAGCCTAAAGCAGGGACTGGCGAATAACACTTATAATGAAAGGAGTTTCCAAACTTCCAAAACACTAGAGTCTCCTGAAATCTCAACATATATTTTTTCATCCAATCTTCATGATACTTTCAAGTAATGATCAGTACACCAATCCCACTTGGATGCTCAAGTTTCGTTCTTTTACGTTGAAGCATTCATTTGCAGTAACAGTTTGAATTTTTAGGTTTCACTCTGTTTTCACCTATATTGACAGATGCAGTTAGAACTCTAAATCAAACACGGTTTGTGCTAGCTTCTTGAAACTTGACACAATACAGTAGTTCTACGTTCTATCTCTAAGGTTTGTTTCCTCTTGATGTAGCCTTAAGCAGATACTGGTGAATGACACATTCAATGAAAGGCGTTGTTAGGCTGCGAAAACACTAGACTCTCCTGAAATCTCAACATAAATTTTTGCTTCCGACCTTCATGATACTTTCAAGTAATGATCAGTACACCAATCCCACTTGGATTCCCAAGTTTTGTTCTCCTAGGCTGAAGCATTCGTTTGCAGTAACAGTTTGAATTTTTAGGTTTCACTCTGTCTTCTCCTATATTGACAGATGCAGTTAGAACTCTAAATCAAACACGGTTTGTGCTAGCTTCTTAAAACTTGACACAATACAGTAGTTCTACGTTCTATCTCTAAGGTTTGTTTCCTCTTGATGTAGAATTAAGCAGATACTGGTGAATGACACATTCAATGAAAGGCGTTGTTAGGCTGCGAAAACACTAGACTCTCCTGAAATCTCAACATAAATTTTTGCTTCCGACCTTCATGATACTTTCAAGTAATGACAGTACACCAATCAAACTTGGATGCCCACGTTTCGTTCTCCTAGGTTGAAGCATTCGTTTGCAGTAACAGTTTGAATTTTTAGGTTTCACTCTGTTTTCTACTATATTGACAGATGCGTTCGAACTCTAAATCAAACACGGTTTGTGCTAGCTTCTTGAAACTTGACACAATACATTAGTTCTACGTTCTATCTATAAGGTTTTTTTCCTCTTGATGTAGCCTAAAGCAGGGACTGGCGAATAACACTTACAATGAAAGGAGTTGCCAAACTTCCAAAACACTAGAGTCTCCTGAAATCTCAACATATATTTCTTCATCCAATCTTCATGATACTTTCAAGTAATGATCAGTACACCAATCCCACTTGGATGCTCAAGTTTCATTCTTTTACGTTGAAGCATTCGTTTGCAGTAACAGTTTGAATTTTTAGGTTTCACTCTGTTTTCTCCTATATTGACAGATGCAGTTAGAACTCTAAATCAAACACGGTTTGTGCTAGCTTCTTGAAACTTGACACAATACAATAGTTCTACATTCTATCTCTAACGTTTGTTGCCTCTTGATGTAGCCTTAAGCAGATACTGGTGAATGACACATTCAATGAAAGGCGTTGTAGGGTGCCAAAACACTAGACTCTCCTGAAATCTCAACATAAATTTTTGCTTCCGATCTTCATAATACTTTCAAGTAATGAGCAGTACACCAATCAAACTTGGATGCCCAAGGTTCGTTCTCCTAGGTTGAAGCATTCGTTTGCAGTAACAGTTTGAATTTTTAGGTTTCACTCTGTTTTCTCCTATATTGACAGATGCAGTTCGAACTATATCAAACACGGTTTGTACTAGCTTCTTGAAACTTGACACAATACATTAGTTCTACGTTCTATCTCTATGGTTTGTTTCCTCTTGATGTAGCCTAAAGCAAAGACTGGCGAATAACACTTATAATGAAAGGAGTTTCCAAACTTCCAAAACACTAGAGTCTCCTGAAATCTCAACCTATATTTTTTAATCCAATCTTCATGATACTTTCAAGTAATGATCAGTACACCAATCCCACTTTTATGCTCAAGTTTCGTTCTTTTACGTTGAAGCATTCGTTTGCAGTAACAGTTTGAATTTTTAGGTTTCACTCTGTTTTCACCTATATTGACAGATGCAGTTAGAACTCTAAATCAAACACGGTTTGTGCTAGCTTCTTGAAACTTGACACAATGCAGTAGTTCTACGTTCTATCTCTAAGGTTTGTTTCCTCTTGATGTAGCCTTAAGCAGATACTGGTGAATGACACATTCAATGAAAGGTGTTGTTAGGCTGACAAAACACTAGACTCTCCTGAAATCTCAACATAAATTTTTGCTTTTGATCTTCATGATACTTTCAAGTAATGAGCAGTACACCAATCAAACTTGGATGCCCAAGTTTCGTTCTTCTAGGTTGTGGCAATCGTTTGCAGTAACAGTTTGAATTTTTAGGTTTCACTCTGTTTTCTCGTATATTGACAGATGCAGTTCGAACTATATCAAACACGGTTTGTGCTAGCTTCTTGAAACTTGACACAATCCATTTGTTCTACGTTCTATCTCTAAGGTTTGTTTATCTTGATGTAGCCTAAAGCAGGGACTGGCGAATAACACTTATAATGAAAGGAGTTGCCAAACTTCCAAAACACTAGGGTCTCCTGAAATCTCAACATATATTTTTTCATCCAATCTTCATGATACTTTCAAGTAATGATCAGTACACCAATCCCACTTGGATGCTCAAGTTTCATTCTTTTACGTTGAAGCATTCGTTTGCAGTAACAGTTTGAATTTTTAGGTTTCACTCTGTTTTCTACTATATTGACAGATGCGTTCGAACTGTAAATCAAACACGGTTTGTGCTAGCTTCTTGAAACTTGACACAATACATTAGTTCTACGTTCTATCTCTAAGGTTTGTTTCCTCTTGATGTAGCCTAAAGCAGGGACTGGCGAATAACATTCATATTGAAGGGGTTGCCAAACTTCCAAAACACTAGAGTCTCCTGAAATCTCAACATATATTTTTTTATCCAATCTTCATGATACTTTCAAGTAATGATCAGTACACCAATCTCACTTGGATGCTCAAGTTTCATTCTTTTACGTTGAAGCATTCGTTTGCAGTAACAGTTTGAATTTTTAGGTTTCACTCTGTTTTCTCCTATATTGACAGATGCAGTTAGAACTCTAAATCAAACACGGTTTGTGCTAGCTTCTTGAAACTTGACACAATACAGTAGTTCTACGTTCTATCTCTAAGGTTTGTTTCCTCTTGATGTAGCCTTAAGCAGATACTGCTGAATGACACATTCAATGAAAGGCGTTGTTAGGCTGCGAAAACACTAGACTCTCCTGAAATCTCAACATAAATTTTTGCTTCCGACCTTCATGATACTTTCAAGTAATGAGCAGTACACCAATCACACTTGGATGCCCAAGTTTCGTTCTCCTAGGTTGAAGCATTCGTTTGCAGTAACAGTTTGAATTTTTAGGTTTCACTCTGTTTTCTCCTATATTGACAGATGCAGTTCGAACTATATCAAACACGGTTTGTGCTAGCTTCTTGAAACTTGACACAATACATTAGTTCTACGTTCTATCTCTAAGGTTTGTTTCCTCTTGATGTAGCCTTAAGCAGATACTGGTGAATGACAAATTCACTGAAAGGCGTTGTTAGGCTGCCAAAACACTAGACTCTCCTGAAATCTCAACATAAATTTTTGCTTCCGATCTTCATGATACTTTCAAGTAATGAGCAGTACACCAATCAAACTTGGATGCCCAAGTTTCGTTCTCCTAGGTTGAAGCATTCGTTTGCAGTAACAGTTTGAATTTAAAGTTTTACTCTGTTTTCTACTATATTGTCAGATGCGTTCGAACTCTAAATCAAACACGGCTTGTGCTAGCTTCTTGAAACTTGACACAATACATTAGTTCTACGTTCTATATCTAAGGTTTGTTTGCTCGTGATGTAGCCTAAAGCAGGGAGAGGCGAATAACACTGATATTGAAGGGGTTGCCAAACTTCCAAAACAGTAGAGTCTCCTGAAATCTCAACATATATTTCTTCATCCAATCTTCATGATACTTTCAAGTAATGATCAGTACCCCAATCCCACTTGGATGCTCAAGTTTCGTTCTTTTACGTTGAAGCATTCGTTTGCAGTAACAGTTTGAATTTTTAGGTTTCACTCTGTTTTCTCCTATATTAACAGATGCAGTTAGAACTCTAAATCAAACACGGTTTGTGCTAGCTTCTTGAAACTTGACACAATACAGTAGTTCTACGTTCTATCTCTAATGTTTGTTTCCTCTTGATGTAGCCTTAAACAGGTACTGGTGAATGACACATTCAATGGAAGGCGTTGTTATGCGTCCAAAACACTAGAGTCTCCTGAAATCTCAACATAAATTTTTGCTTCCGACCTTCATGATACTTTCAAGTAATGAGCAGTACACCAATCAAACTTGGATGCCCAAGTTTCGTTCTCCTAGGTTGAAGCATTCGTTTGCAGTAACAGTTTGAATTTTTAGGTTTCACTCTGTTTTCTCCTATATTGACAGATGCGTTCGAACTCTAAATCAAACACGTTTTGTGCTAGCTTCTTGAAACTTGACACAATACATTAGTTCTACGTTCTATCTCAAAGGATTGTTTCCTCTTGATGTAGCCTAAAGGAGGGACTGGCGAATAACACTCATATTGAAGGGTTTGCCAAACTTCCAAAACACTAGAGTCTCCTAAAATCTCAACATATATTTTTTCATCCAATCTTCATGATACTTTCAAGTAATGATCAGTACACCAACCCACTTGGATGCTCTAGTTTCGTTCTTTTACGTTGAAGCATTCGTTTGCAGTAACAGTTTGAATTATTAGGTTTCACTCTGTTTTCTCCTATATTGACAGATGCAGTTAGAACTCTACGTCAAACACGGTTTGTGCTAGCTTCTTGAAATTTGACACAATACAGTAGTTCTAGGTTCTATCTCTAAGGTTTGCTTCCTCTTGATGTAGCCTTAAGCCGATACTGGTGAATGTCACATTCAATGGAAGGCGTTGTTAGGCGTCCAAAACACTAGAGTCTCCTGAAATCTCAACATAAATTTTTGCTTCCGACCTTCATGATACTTTCAAGTAATGAGCAGTACACCAATCAAACTTGGATGCCCAAGTTTCGTTCTCCTAGGTTGAAGCATTCGTTTGCAGTAACAGTTTGAATTTTTAGCTTTCACTCTGTTTTCTACTATATTGACAGATGCGTTCGAACTCTAAATCAAACACGGTTTGTGCTAGCTTCTTGAAACTTGACACAATACATTAGTTCTACGTTCTATCTCTAAGGTTTGTTTCCTCTTGATGTAGCCTAAAGGAGGGACTGGCGAATAACACTCATATTGAAGGGGTTGCCAAACTTCCAAAACACTAGAGTCTCCTGAAATCTCAACATATATTTTTTCATCCAATCTTCATGATACTTTCAAGTAATGATAAGTACCCCAATCCCACTTGGATGCTCAAGTTTCGTTCTTTTACGTTGAAGCATTCGTTTGCAGTAACAGTTTGAATTTTTAGGTTTCACTCTGTTTTCTCCTATATTGACAGATGCAGTTAGAACTCTAAATCAAACACGGTTTGTGCTAGCTTCTTGAAACTTGACACAATAGAGTAGTTTTACATTCTATCTCTAAGGTTTGTTTCCTCTTGATGTAGCCTTAAACAGGTACTGGTGAATGACACATTCAATGGAAGGCGTTGTTAGGCGTCCAAAACACTAGAGTCTCCTGAAATCTCAACATAAATTTTTGCTTCCGACCTTCATGATACTTTCAAGTAATGAGCAGTACACCAATCAAACTTGGATGCCCAAGTTTCGTTCTCCTAGGTTGAAGCATTCGTTTGCAGTAACAGTTTGAATTTTTAGGTTTCACTCTGTTTTCTCCTATATTGACAGATGCATTCGAACTCTAAATAAAACACGGTTTGTGCTAGCTTCTTGAAACTTGACACAATACATTAGTTCTACGTTCTATCTCTAAGGTTTGTTTCCTCTTGATGTAGCCTAAAGCAGGGACTGGCGAATAACACTCATATTGAAGGTGTTGCCAAACTTCCAAAACACTAGAGTCTCCTGAAATCTCAACGTATATTTTTTCATCCAATCTTCATGATACTTTCAAGTAATGATCAGTACACAAATCCCACTTGGATCCTCAAGTTTCATTCTTTTACGTTGAAGCATTCATTTGCAGTAACAGTTTGAATTTTTAGGTTTCACTCTGTTTTCTCCTATGTTGACAGATGCAGTTAGAACTCTAAATCAAACACGGTTTGTGCTAGCTTCTTGAATCTTAACACAATACAGTAGTTCTACGTTCTATCTCTAAAGTTTGTTTCCTCTTGATGTAGCCTTAAGCAGATAATGGTGAATGACACATTCAATGAAAGGCGTTGTTAGGCTGCGAAATCACTAGAGTCTCCTGAAATCTCAACATAAATTTTTGCTTCCGACCTTCATGATACTTTCAAGTAATGAGCAGTACACCAATGAAACTTGGATGCCCAAGTTTCGTTCTCCTAGGTTGAAGCATTCGTTTGCAGTAACAGTTTGAATTTTTAGGTTTCACTCTGTTTTCTCCTATATTGACAGATGCAGTTAGAACTCTACATCAAACACGGTTTGTGCTAGCTTCTTGAAACTTGACACAATACATTAGTTCTACGTTCTATCTCTAAGGTTTGTTTCCTCTTGATGTAGCCTAAAGCAGGGACTGGCGAATAACACTCATATTGAAGGGGTTGCCAAACTTCCATAACACTAGAGTCTCCTGAAATCTCAACATATATTTTTTCATCCAATCTTCATGATACTTTCAAGTAATGATCAGTACACCAATCCCACTTGGATGCTCAAGTTTCGTTCTTTTACGTTGAAGCATTCGTTTGCAGTAACATTTTGAATTTTTTCGGTTTCACTCTGTTTTCTCCTATATTGACAGATGCAGTTAGAACTCTAGTTCAAACACGGTTTGTGCTAGCTTCTTGAAACTTGACACAATACAGTAGCTCTACGTTCTATCTCTAAGGTTTGTTTCCTCTTGATGTAGCCTTAAGCAGATACTGGTGAATGACACATTCAATGAAAGGCGTTGTTAGGCTGCCAAAACACTAGACTCTCCTGAAATCTCAACATAAATTTTTGCTTCCGACCTTCATGATACTTTCAAGTAATGAGCAGTACACCAATCAAACTTGGATGCCCAAGGTTCGTTCTCCTAGGTTGAAGCATTCGTTTGCAGTAACAGTTTGAATTTTTAGGTTTCACTCTGTTTTCTCCTATATTGACAGATGCAGTTAGAACTCTAAATCAAACACGGTTTGTGCTAGCTTCTTGAAACTTGACACAATACAGTAGTTCTACGTTCTGTCTCTAAGATTTGTTTCCTCTTGATGTAGCCTAAAGCAGGGACTGGCGAATAACACTCATATTGAAGGGGTGGCCAAACTTCCAAAACACTAGAGTCTCCTGAAATCTCAACATATATTTTTTTATCCAATCTTCATGATACTTTCAAGTAATGATCAGTACACCAATCCCACTTGGATGCTCAAGTTTCATTCTTTTACGTTGAAGCATTCGTTTGCAGTAACAGTTTGAATTTTTAGGTTTCACTCTGTTTTCTCCTATATTGACAGATGCAGTTAGAACTCTAAATCAAACACGGTTTGTGCTAGCTTCTTGAAACTTGACACAATACAGTAGTTCTACGTTCTATCTCTAAGGTTTGTTTCCTCTTGATGTAGCCTTAAGCAGATACTGGTGAATGACACATTCAATGAAAGGCGTTGTTAGGCTGCGAAAACACTAGACTCTCCTGAAATCTCAACATAAATTTTTGCTTCCGACCTTCATGATACTTTCAAGTAAAGAGCAGTACACCAATCACACTTGGATGCCCAAGTTTCGTTCTCCTAGGTTGAAGCATTCGTTTGCAGTAACAGTTTGAATTTTTAGGTTTCACTCTGTTTTCTCCTATATTGACAGATGCAGTTCGAACTATATCAAACACGGTTTGTGCTAGCTTCTTGAAACTTGACACAATACATTAGTTCTACGTTCTATCTCTAAGGTTTGTTTCCTCTTGATGTAGCCTAAAGGAGGGACTGGCGAATAACACTCATATTGAAGGGGTTGCCAAACTTCCAAAACACTAGAGTCTCCTGAAATCTCAACATATATTTTTTTATCCAATCTTCATGATATTCTCAAGTAATGATCAGTACCCCAATCCCACTTGGATGCTCAAGTTTCGTTCTTTTACGTTGAAGCATTCGTTTGCAGTAACAGTTTGAATTTTTTCGGTTTCGCTCTGTTTTCTCCTATATTGACAGATGCAGTTAGAACTCTAAATCAAACACGGTTTGTGCTAGCTTCTTGAAACTTGACACAATACAGTAGTTCTACGTTCTATCTCTAAGGTTTGTTTCCTCTTGATGTAGCCTTAAACAGGTACTGGTTAATGACACATTCAATGGAAGGCGTTGTTAGGCGTCCAAAACACTAGAGTCTCCTGATATCTCAACATAAATTTTTGCTTCCAACCTTCATGATACTTTCAAGTAATGAGCAGTACACCAATCAAACTTGGATGTCCAAGTTTCGTTCTCCTAGGATGAAGCATTCGTTTGCAGTAACAGTTTGAATTTTTAGGTTTCACTCTGTTTTCTCCTATATTGACAGATGCTTTCGAACTCTAAATCAAACACGTTTTGTGCTAGCTTCTTGAAACTTGACACAATACATTAGTTCTACGTCCTATCTCTAAGGTTTGTTTCCTCTTGATGTAGCCTAAAGCAGGGACTGGCGAATAACACTTATAATGAAAGGAGTTTCCAAACTTCCAAAACACTAGAGTCTCCTGAAATCTCAACATATATTTTTTCATCCAATCCTCATGATACTTTCAAGTAATGATCAGTACACCAATCCCACTTGGATGCTCAAGTTTCGTTCTTTTACGTTGAAGCATTCGTTTGCAGTAACAGTTTGAATTTTTAGGTTTCACTCTGTTTTCACCTATATTGACAGATGCAGTTAGAACTCTAAATCAAACACGGTTTGTGCTAGCTTCTTGAAACTTGACACAATACAGTAGTTCTACGTTCTATCTCTAAGGTTTGTTTCCTCTTGATGTAGCCTTAAGCAGATACTGGTGAATGACACATTCAATGAAAGGCGTTGTTAGGCTGACAAAACACTAGACTCTCCTGAAATCTCAACATAAATTTTTGCTTTTGATCTTCATGAAACTTTCAAGTAATGAGCAGTACACCAATCAAACTTGGATGCCCAAGTTTCGTTCTCCTAGGTTGTGGCATTCGTTTGCAGTAACAGTTTGAATTTTTAGGTTTCACTCTGTTTTCTCGTATATTGACAGATGCAGTTCGAGCTATATAAAACACGGTTTTTGCTAGCTTCTTGAAACTTGACACAATACATTTGTTCTACGTTCTATCTCTAAGGTTTGTTTATCTTGATGTAGCCTAAAGCAGGGACTGGCGAATAACACTTATAATGAAAGGAGTTGCCAAACTTCCAAAACACTAGAGTCTCTGAAATCTCAACATATATATTTACATCCAATCTTCATGATACTTTCAAGTAATGATCAGTACACCAATCCCACTTGGATGCTCAAGTTTCATTCTTTTACGTTGAAGCATTCGTTTGCAGTAACAGTTTGAATTTTTAGGTTTCACTCTGTTTTCTCCTATATTGACAGATGCAGTTAGAACTCTAAATCAAACACGGTTTGTGCTAGCTTCTTGAAACTTGACACAATACAGTAGTTCTACGTTCTATCTCTAAGGTTTGTTTCCTCTTGATGTAGCCTTAAGCAGATACTGGTGAATGACAATTCACTGAAAGGCGTTGTTAGGCTGCCAAAACACTAGACTCTCCTGAAATCTCAACATAAATTTTTGCTTCCGATCTTCATGATACTTTCAAGTAATGAGCAGTACACCAATGAAACTTGGATGCCCAAGTTTCGTTCTCCTAGGTTGAAGCATTCGTTTGCAGTAACAGTTTGAATTTTTAGGTTTTACTCTGTTTTCTACTATATTGACAGATGCGTTCGAACTCTAAATCAAACACGGCTTGTGCTAGCTTCTTGAAACTTGACACAATACATTAGTTCTACGTTCTATCTCTAAGGTTTGTTTGCTCGTGATGTAGCCTAAAGCAGGGAGAGGCGAATAACACTGATATTGAAGGGGTTGCCAAACTTCCAAAACAGTAGAGTCTCCCGAAATCTCAACATATATTTCTTCATCCAATCTTCATGATACTTTCAAGTAATGATCAGTACACCAATCCCACTTGGATGCTCAAGTTTCGTTCTTTTACGTTGAAGCATTCGTTTGCAGTAACAGTTTGAATTTTTAGGTTTCACTCTGTTTTCTCCTATATTGACAGATGCAGTTAGAACTCTAAATCAAACACGGTTTGTGCTAGCTTCTTGAAACTTGACACAATACAGTAGTTCTACATTCTATCCCTAATGTTTGTTTCCTCTTGATGTAGCCTTAAGCAAGTACTGGTGAATGACACATTCAATGGAAGGCGTTGTTAGGCATCCAAATCACTAGAGTCTCCTGAAATCTCAACATAAATTTTTGCTTCCGACCTTCATGATACTTTCAAGTAATGAGCAGTACACCAATCAAACTTGGATGCCCAAGTTTCGTTCTCCTAGGTTGAAGCATTCGTTTGCAGTAACAGTTTGTATTTTTAGGTTTCACTCTGTTTTCTCCTATATTGACAGATGCAGTTCAAACTATATCAAACACGGTTTGTGCTAGCTTCTTGAAACTTGACACAATACATTAGTTCTATGTTCTATCTCTAAGGTTTGTTTCCTCTTGATGTAGCCTAAAGGAGGGACTGGCGAATAACACTCATATTGAAGGGGTTGCCAAACTTCCAAAACACTAGAGTCTCCTGAAATCTCAACATATATTTTTTTATCCAATCTTCATGATACTTTCAAGTAATGATCAGTACCCCAATCCCACTTGGATGCTCAAGTTTCGTTCTTTTACGTTGAAGCATTCGTTTGCAGTAACAGTTTGAATTTTTAGGTTTCACTCTGTTTTCTCCTATATTGACAGATGCAGTTAGAACTCTAAATCAAACACGGTTTGTGCTAGCTTCTTGAAACTTGACACAATACAGTAGTTCTACGTTCTATCTCTAAGGTTTGTTTCCTCTTGATGTAGCCTTAAACAGGTACTGGTGAATGACACATTCAATGGAAGGCGTTGTTAGGCGTCCAAAACACTAGAGTCTCCTGAAATCTCAACATAAATTTTTGCTTCCGACCTTCATGATACTTTCAAGTAATGAGCAGTACACCAATCTTACTTGGATGCCCAAGTTTCGTTCTCCTAGGTTGAAGCATTCGTTTGCAGTAACAGTTTGAATTTTTAGGTTTCACTCTGTTTTCTCCTATATTGACAGATGCGTTCGAACTCTAAATCAAACACGTTTTGTGCTAGCTTCTTGAAACTTGACACAATACATTAGTTCTACGTTCTATCTCTAAGGATTGTTTCCTCTTGATGTAGCCTAAAGCAGGGACTGGCAAATAACACTCATATTGAAGGTGTTGCCAAACTTCCAAACCCCTAGAGTCTCCTGAAATCTCAACATATATTTTTTCATCCAATCTTCATGATACTTTCAAGTAATGATCAGTACACCAATCCCACTTGGATGCTCAAGTTTCATTCTTTTACGTTGAAGCATTCGTTTGCAGTAACAGTTTGAATTTTTAGGTTTCACTCGGTTTTCTCCTATATTGACAGATGCAGTTAGAACTCTAAATCAAGCACGGTTTGTGCTAGCTTCTTGAATCTTAACACAATACAGTAGTTCTACGTTCTATCTCTAAAGTTTGTTTCCTCTTGATGTAGCCTTAAGCAGATACTGGTGAATGACACATTCATTGAAAGGCGTTGTTAGGCTGCCAAATCACTAGAGTCTCCTGAAATCTCAACATAAATTTTTGATTCCGACCTTCATGATACTTTCAAGTAATGAGCAGTACACGAATCAAACTTGGATGCCCAAGTTTCGTTCTCCTAGGTTGAAGCATTCGTTTGCAGTAACAGTTTGAATTTTTAGGTTTCACTCTGTTTTCTACTTTATTGACAGATGCGTTCGAACTCTAAATGAAACACTGTTTGTGCTAGCTTCTTGAAACTGACACAATACATTAGTTCTACGTTTTATGTCTAAGGTTTGTTTGCTCGTGATGTAGCCTAAAGCAGGGAGAGGCGAATAACACTCATATTGAAGGGGTTGCCAAACTTCCAAAACACTAGAGGTCTCCTGAAATCTCAACATATATTTTTTCATCCAATCTTCATGATACTTTCAAGTAATGATCAGTACACCAATCCCACTTGGATGCTCACGTTTCGTTCTTTTACGTTGAAGCATTCGTTTGCAGTAACAGTTTGAATTATTAGGTTTCACTCTGTTTTCTCTTACATTGACAGATGCATTTAGAACTCTAAATCAAACACGGTTTGTGCTAGCTTCTTGAAACTTGACACAATACATTAGTTCTACGTTCTATCTCTAAGGTTTGTTTCCTCTTGATGTAGCCTTAAGCAGATACTGGTGAATGACACATTCAATGGAAGGCGTTGTTAGGCGTCCAAAACACTAGAGTCTCCTGAAATCTCAACATAAATTTTTGCTTCCGACCTTCATGATACTTTCAAGTAATGAGCAGTACACCAAGCAAACTTGGATGCCCTCCTTTCGTTCTCCTAGGTTGAAGCACTCGTTTGCAGTAACAGTTTGAATTTTTAGGTTTCAATCTGTTTTCTACTATATTGACAGATGCGTTCGAACTCTAAATCAAACACGGTTTAGGCTAGCTTCTTGAAACTTGACACAATACATTAGTTCTACTTTCTGTCTCTAAGGTTTGTTTCCTCTTGATGTAGCCTAAAGCAGGGACTGGCGAATAACACTCATATTGAAGGGGTTGCCAAACTTCCAAAACACTAGAGTCTCCTGAAATCTCAACATATATTTTTTCATTCAATCTTCATGATACTTTCAAGTAATGAGCAGTACACCAATCCCACTTGGATGCTCAAGTTTCCTTCTTTTACGTTGAAGCATTCATTTGCAGTAACATTTTGAATTTTTAGGTTTCACTCTGTTTTCTCCTATATTGACAGATGCAGTTAGAACTCTAAGTCAAACACGGTTTGTGCTAGCTTCTTGAAACTTGACACAATACAGTAGTTCTACGTTCTATCTCTAAGGTTTGTTTCCTCTTGATGTAGCCTTAAGCAGATCCTGGTGAATGGCACATTCAATGAAAGGCGTTGTTAGGCGGCCAAAACACTAGAGTCTCCTGAAATATCAACATAAATTTTGCTTCCGACCTTCATGATACTTTCAAGTAATGAGCAGTACACCAATCAAACTTGGATGCCCACCTTTCGTTCTCCTAGGTTGAAGCATTCGTTTGCAGTAACAGTTTGAATTTTTAGGTTTCACTCTGTTTCTACTATATTGACAGATGCGTTCGAACTCTAAATCAAACACGGTTTAGGCTAGCTTCTTGAAACTTGACACAATACATTAGTTCTACGTTCTGTCTCTAAGGTTTGTTTCCTCTTGATGAAGCCTAAAGCAGGGACTTGCGAATAACACTCATATTGAAGGGGTTGCCAAACTTCCAAAACACTAGAGTCTCCTGAAATCTCAACATATATTTTTTCATCCAATCTTCATGATACTTTCAAGTAATGATCAGTACACCAATCCCACTTGGATGCTCAAGTTTCATTCTTTTACGTTGAAGCATTCGTTTGCAGTAACAGTTTGAATTTTTAGGTTTCACTCTGTTTTCTCCTATATTGACCCGATGCAGTTAGAACTCTAAGTCAAACACGGTTTGTGCTAGCTTCTTGAAACTTGACACAATACAGTAGTTCTAGGTTATACCTCTAAGGTTTGCTTCCTCTTGATGTAGACTTAACAGATACTGGTGAATGACACATTCAATGAAAGGCGTTGTTAGGCTGCGAAAACACTAGACTCTCCTGAAATCTCAACACAAATTTTAACTTCCGACCTTCCTGATACTTTCAAGTAATTAGCAGTACACCAGTCAAACTTGGATGCCCAAATTTCGTTCTCCTAGTTTGAAGCATTCGTTTGCAGTAACAGTTTGAATTTTTAGGTTTCACACTGTTTTCTCCATATTGACAGATGCAGTTCGAACTATATCAAACACGGTTTGTGCTAGCTTCTTGAAACTTGACACAATACATTAGTTCTACGTTCTATCTCTAAGGTTTGTTTCCTCTTGATGTAGCCTTAAGCAGATACTGGTGAATGACAATTCACTGAAAGGCGTTGTTAGGCTGCCAAAACACTAGACTCTCCTGAAATCTCAACATAAATTTTGATTCCGACCTTCATGATACTTTCAAGTAATGAGCAGTACACGAATCAAACTTGGATGCCCAAGTTTCGTTTTCCTAGGTTGAAGCATTCGTTTGCAGTAACAGTTTGAATTTTAGGTTTTACTCTGTTTTCTACTATATTGACAGATGCGTTCGAACTCTAAATCAAACACGGCTTGTGCTAGCTTCTTGAAACTTGACACAATACATTAGTTCTACGTTCTATCTCTAAGGTTTGTTTGCTCGTGATGTAGCCTAAAGCAGGGAGAGGCGAATAACACTGATATTGAAGGGGTTGCCAAACTTCCAAAACAGTAGAGTCTCCTGAAATCTCAACATATATTTCTTTATCCAATCTTCATGATACTTTCAAGTAATGATCAGTACACCAATCCCACTTGGATGCTCAAGTTTCGTTCTTTTACGTTGAAGCATTCGTTTGCAGTAACAGTTTGAATTTTTAGGTTTCACTCTGTTTTCTCCTATATTGACAGATGCAGTTAGAACTCTAAATCAAACACGGTTTGTGCTAGCTTCTTGAAACTTGACACAATACAGTAGTTCTACATTCTATCCCTAATGTTTGTTTCCTCTTGATGTAGCCTTAAGCAAGTACTGGTGAATGACACATTCAATGGAAGGCGTTGTTAGGCATTAAAATCACTAAGTCTCCTGAAATCTCAACATAAATTTTTGCTTCCGACCTTCATGATACTTTCAAGTAATGAGCAGTACACCAATCAAACTTGGATGCCCAAGTTTCGTTCTCCTAGGTTGAAGCATTCGTTTGCAGTAACAGTTTGTATTTTTAGGTTTCACTCTGTTTTCTCCTATATTGACAGATGCAGTTCGAACTATATCAAACACGGTTTGTGCTAGCTTCTTGAAACTTGACACAATACATTAGTTCTATGTTCTATCTCTAAGGTTTGTTTCCTCTTGATGTAGCCTAAAGGAGGGACTGGCGAATAACACTCATATTGAAGGGGTTGCCAAACTTCCAAAACACTAGAGTCTCCTGAAATCTCAACATATATTTTTTTATCCAATCTTCATGATACTTTCAAGTAATGATCAGTACCCAATCCCACTTGGATGCTCAAGTTTCGTTCTTTTACGTTGAAGCATTCGTTTGCAGTAACAGTTTGAATTTTTAGGTTTCACTCTGTTTTCTCCTATATTGACAGATGCAGTTAGAACTCTAAATCAAACACGGTTTGTGCTAGCTTCTTGAAACTTGACACAATACAGTAGTTCTACGTTCTATCTCTAAGGTTTGTTTCCTCTTGATGTAGCCTTAAACAGGTACTGGTGAATGACACATTCAATGGAAGGCGTTGTTAGGCGTCCAAAACACTAGAGTCTCCTGAAATCTCACATAAATTATTGCTTCCGACCTTCATGATACTTTCAAGTAATGAGCAGTACACCAATCTTACTTGGATGCCCAAGTTTCGTTCTCCTATGTTGAAGCATTCGTTTGCAGTAACAGTTTGAATTTTTAGGTTTCACTCTGTTTTCTCCTATATTGACAGATGCATTCGAACTCTAAATCAAACACGTTTTGTGCTAGCTTCTTGAAACTTGACACAATACATTAGTTCTACGTTCTATCTCTAAGGTTTGTTTCCTCTTGATGTAGCCTAAAGCAGGGACTGGCGAATAACACTCATATTGAAGGTGTTGCCAAACTTCCAAAACACTAGAGTCTCCTGAAATCTCAACATATATTTTGTCATCCAATCTTCATGATACTTTCAAGTAATGATCAGTACACCAATCCCACTTGGATGCTCAAGTTTCATTCTTTTACGTTGAAGCATTCGTTTGCAGTAACAGTTTGAATTTTTAGGTTTCACTCTGTTTTCTCCTATATTGACAGATGCAGTTAGAACTCTAAATCAAACACGGTTTGTGCTAGCTTCTTGAATCTTAACACAATACAGTAGTTCTACGTTCTATCTCTAAAGTTTGTTTCCTCTTGATGTAGCCTTAAGCAGATACTGGTGAATGACACATTCATTGAAAGGCGTTGTTAGGCTGCCAAATCACTAGAGTCTCCTGAAATCTCAACATAAATTTTTGATTCCGACCTTCATGATACTTTCAAGTAATGAGCAGTACACGAATCAAACTTGGATGCACAAGTTTCGTTCTCCTAGGTTGAAGCATTCGTTTGCAGTAACAGTTTGAATTTTTAGGTTTCACTCTGTTTTCTACTATATTGACAGATGCGTTCGAACTCTAAATGAAACACTGTTTGTGCTAGCTTCTTGAAACTTGACACAATACATTAGTTCTACGTTTTATCTCTAAGGTTTGTTTGCTCGTGATGTAGCCTAAAGCAGGGAGAGGCGAATAACACTCATATTGAAGGGGTTGCCAAACTTCCAAAACACTAGAGTCTCCTGAAATCTCAACATATATTTTTTCATCCAATCTTCATGATACTTTCAAGTAATGATCAGTACACCAATCCCACTTGGATGCTCACGTTTCGTTCTTTTACGTTGAAGCATTCGTTTGCAGTAACAGTTTGAATTATTAGGTTTCTCTCTGTTTTCTCTTATATTGACAGATGCAGTTAGAACTCTAAATCAAACACGGTTTGTGCTAGCTTCTAGAAACTTGACACAATACAGTAGTTCTACGTTCTATCTCTAAGGTTTGTTTCCTCTTGATGTAGCCTTAAGCAGATACTGGTGAATGACACATTCAATGAAAGGCATTGTTAGGCTGCGAAAACACTAGACTCTCCTGAAATCTCAACATAAATTTTTGCTTCCGACCTTCATGATACTTTCAAGTAATGAGCAGTACACCAATCAAACTTGGATGCCCAAGTTTCGTTCTCCTAGGTTAAAGCATTCGTTTGCAGGAACAGTTTGAATTTTTAGGTTTCACTCTGTTTTCTCCTATATTGACAGATGCAGTTCGAACTATATCAAACACGGTTTGTGCTAGCTTCTTGAAACTTGACACAATACATTAGTTCTACGTTCTATCTCAAAGGATTGTTTCCTCTTGATGTAGCCTAAAGCAGGGACTGGCGAATAACACTCATATTGAAGGTGTTGCCAAACTTCCAAAACACTAGAGTCTCCTAAAATCTCAACATATATTTTTTCATCCAATCTTCATGATACTTTCAAGTAATGATCAGTACACCAACCCACTTGGATGCTCAAGTTTCGTTCTTTTACGTTGAAGCATTCGTTTGCAGTAACAGTTTGAATTATTAGGTTTCACTCTGTTTTCTCCTATATTGACAGATGCAGTTAGAACTCTAAGTCAAACACGGTTTGTGCTAGCTTCTTGAAATTTGACACAATACAGTAGTTCTAGGTTCTATCTCTAAGGTTTGCTTCCTCTTGATGTAGCCTTAAGCCGATACTGGTGAATGACACATTCAATGGAAGGCGTTGTTAGGCGTCCAAAACAGTAGAGTCTCCTGAAATCTCAACATAAATTTTTGCTTCCGACCTTCATGATACTTTCAAGTAATGAGCAGTACACCAATCAAACTTGGATGCCCAAGTTTCGTTCTCCTAGGTTGAAGCATTCGTTTGCAGTAACAGTTTGAATTTTTAGCTTTCACTCTGTTTTCTACTATATTGACAGATGCGCTCGAACTCTAAATCAAACACGGTTTGTGCTAGCTTCTTGAAACTTGACACAATACATTAGTTCTACGTTCTATCTCTAAGGTTTGTTTCCTCTTGATGTAGCCTAAAGGAGGGACTGGCGAATAACACTCATATTGAAGGGGTTGCCAAACTTCCAAAACACTAGAGTCTCCTGAAATCTCAACATATATTTTTTCATCCAATCTTCATGATACTTTCAAGTAATGATCAGTACCCCAATCCCACTTGGATGCTCAAGTTTCGTTCTTTTATGTTGAAGCATTCGTTTGCAGTAACAGTTTGAATTTTTAGGTTTCACTCTGTTTTCTCCTATATTGACAGATGCAGTTAGAACTCTAAATCAAACACGGTTTGTGCTAGCTTCTTGAAACTTGACACAATAGAGTAGTTTTACGTTCTATCTCTAAGGTTTGTTTCCTCTTGATGTAGCCTTAAACAGGTACTGGTGAATAACACATTCAATGGAAGGCGTTGTTAGGCGTCCAAAACACTAGAGTCTCCTGAAATCTCAACATAAATTTTTGCTTCCGACCTTCATGATACTTTCAAGTAATGAGCAGTACACCAATCAAACTTGGATGCCCAAGTTTCGTTCTCCTAGGTTGAAGCATTCGTTTGCAGTAACAGTTTGAATTTTTAGGTTTCACTCTGTTTTCTCCTATATTGACAGATGCATTCGAACTCTAAATCAAACACGGTTTGTGCTAGCTTCTTGAAACTCGACACAATACATTAGTTCTACGTTCTATCTCTAAGGTTTGTTTCCTCTTGATGTAGCCTAAAGCAGGGACTGGCGAATAACACTCATATTGAAGGTGTTGCCAAACTTCCAAAACACTAGAGTCTCCTGAAATCTCAACATATATTTTTTCATCCAATCTTCATGATACTTTCAAGTAATGATCAGTACACCAATCCCACTTGGATGCTCAAGTTTCGTTCTTTTACGTTGAAGCATTCGTTTGCAGTAACAGTTTGAATTTTTAGGTTTCACTCTGTTTTCTCCTATATTGACAGATGCAGTTAGAACTCTAAATCAAACACGGTTTGTGCTAGCTTCTTGAAACTTGACACAATACAGTATTTCTACGTTCTATCTCTAAGGTTTGCTTCCTCTTGATGTAGACTTAAGCAGATACTGGTGAATGACACATTCAATGAAAGGCGTTGTTAGGCTGCGAAAACACTAGACTCTCCTAAAATCTCAACATAATTTTTTGCTTCCGACCTTCATGATACTTTCAAGTAATGAGCAGTACACCAATCAAACTTGGATGCCCAAGTTTCGTTCTCCTAGGTTGAAGCATTCGTTTGCAGTAACAGTTTGAATTTTTAGGTTTCACTCTGTTTTCTACTATATTGACAGATGCAGTTAGAACTGTACATCAAACACGGTTTGTCCTAGCTTCTTGAAACTTGACACAATATATTAGTTCTACGTTCTATCTCTAAGGCTTGTTTCCTCTTGATGTAGCATAAAGCAGGGCCTGGCGAATAACACTCATATTGAAGGGGTTGCCAAACTTCCAAAACACTAGAGTCTCCTGAAATCTCAACATATATTTTTTCATCCAATCTTCATGATACTTTCAAGTAATGATCTGTACACCAATCCCACTTGGATGCTCAAGTTTCATTCTTTTACGTTGAAGCATTCGTTTGCAGTAACAGTTTGAATTTTTAGGTTTCACTCTGTTTTCTCCTATATTGACAGATGCAGTTAGAAGTCTAAATCAAACACGGTTTGTGCTAACTTCTTGAAACTTGACACAATACAGTAGTTCTACGTTCTATCTCTAAGGTTTGTTTCCTCTTCATGTAGCCTTAAGCAGATATTGGTGAATGACACATTCAATGGAAGGCGTTGTTAGGCGTCCAAAACACTAGAGTCTCCTGAAATCTCAACATAAATTTTTGCTTCCGACCTTCATGATACTTTCAAGTAATGAGCAGTACACCAAGCAAACTTGGATGCCCTCCTTTCGTTCTCCTAAGTTGAAGCACTCGTTTGCATTAACAGTTTGAATTTTTAGGTTTCAATCTGTTTTCTACTATATTGACAGATGCGTTCGAACTCTAAATCAAACACGGTTTAGGCTAGCTTCTTGAAACTTGACACAATACATTAGTTCTACTTTCTGTCTCTAAGGTTTGTTTCCTCTTGATGTAGCCTAAAGCAGGGACTGGCGAATAACACTCATATTGAAGGGGTTGCCAAACTTCCAAAACACTAGAGTCTCCTGAAATCTCAACATATATTTTTTCATTCAATCTTCATGATACTTTCAAGTAATGAGCAGTACACCAATCCCACTTGGATGCTCAAGTTTCTTTCTTTTACGTTGAAGCATTCATTTGCAGTAACATTTTGAATTTTTAGGTTTCACTCTGTTTTCTCCTATATTGACAGATGCAGTTAGAACTCTAAGTCAAACACGGTTTGTGCTAGCTTCTTGAAACTTGACACAATACAGTAGTTCTACGTTCTATCTCTAAGGTTTGTTTCCTCTTGATGTAGCCTTAAGCAGATCCTGGTCAATGACACATTCAATGAAAGGCGTTGTTAGGCGGCCAAAACACTAGAGACTCCTGAAATATCAACATAAATTTTGCTTCCGACCTTCCTGATACTTTCAAGTAATGAGCAGTACACCAGTCAAACTTGGATGCCCAAATTTCGTTCTCCTAGTTTGAAGCATTCGTTTGCAGTAACAGTTTGAATTTTTAGGTTTCACACTGTTTTCTCCCATATTGACAGATGCAGTTCGAACTATATCAAACACGGTTTGTGCTAGCTTCTTGAAACTTGACACAATACATTAGTTCTACGTTCTATCTCTAAGGTTTGTTTCCTCTTGATGTAGCCTAAAGCAGGGACTGGCGAATAACACTCATATTGAAGGGGTTGCCAAACTTCCAAAACACTAGAGTCTCCTGAAATCTCAACATATATTTTTTTCATCCAATCCTCATGATACTTTCAAGTAATGATCTGTACACCAATCCCACTTGGATGCTCAAGTTTCATTCTTTTACGTTGAAGCATTCGTTTGCAGTAACAGTCTGAATTTTTAGGTTTCACTCTGTTTTCTCCTATATTGACAGATGCAGTTAGAAGTCTAAATCAAACACGGTTTGTGCTTACTTCTTGAAACTTGACACAATACAGTAGTTCTACGTTCTATCTCTAAGGTTTGTTTCCTCTTGATGTAGCCTTAAGCAGATACTGGTGAATGACACATTCAATGGAAGGCGTTGTTAGGCGTCCAAAACACTAGAGTCTCCTGAAATCTCAACATAAATTTTTGCTTCCGACCTTCATGATACTTTCAAGTAATGAGCAGTACACCAATGAAACTTGGATGCCCAAGTTTCGTTCTCCTAGCTTGAAGCATTCGTTTGCAGTAACAGTTTGAATTTTTAGGTTTCACTCTGTTTTCTCCTGTATTGACAGATGCAGTTAGAACTCTACATCAAACACGGTTTGTGCTAGCTTCTTGAAACTTGACACAATACATTACTTCTAGGTTCTATCTCTAAGGTTTGTTTCCTCTTGATGTAGCCTAAAGCAGGGACTGGCGAATAACACTCATATTTCAGGGGTTGCCAAACTTCCAAAACACTAGAGTCTCCTGAAATCTCAACATGTATTTTTTCATCCAATCTTCATGATACTTTCAAGTAATGATCAGTACACCAATCCCACTTGGATGCTCAAGTTTCGTTCTTTTACGTTGAAGCATTGATTTGCAGTAACAGTTTGAATTTTTAGGTTTCACTCTGTTTTCTCCCATATTGACAGATGCAGTTAGAACTCTAAATCAAACACGGTTTGTGCTAGCTTCTTGAAACTTGACACAATACAGTAGTTCTACATTCTATCTCTAAGGTTTGTTTCCTCTTGATGTAGCCTTAAGCAGATACTGGTGAATGACACATTCAATGAAAGGCGTTGTTAGGCTGCGAAAACACTAGACTCTCCTGAAATCTCAACATAAATTTTTGCTTCCGACCTTCATGATACTTTCAAGTAATGAGCAGTACACCAAGCAAACTTGGATGCCCACCTTCGTTCTCCTAGGTTGAAGCATTCGTTTGCAGTAACAGTTTGAATTTTTAGGTTTCACTCTGTTTTCTACTATATTGACAGATGCGTTCGAACTCTAAATCAAACACGGTTTAGGCTAGCTTCTTGAAACTTGACACAATACATTAGTTCTACGTTCTGTCTCTAAGGTTTGTTTCCTCTTGATGTAGCCTAAAGCAGGGACTGGCGAATAACACTCATATTGAAGGGGTTGCCAAACTTCCAAAACACTAGAGTCTCCTGAAATCTCAACATATATTTTTTCATCCAATCTTCATGATACTTTCAAGTAATGAGCAGTACACCAATCCCACTTGGATGTTCAAGTTTCGTTCTTTTTCGTTGAAGCATTCGTTTGCAGTAACAGTTTGAATTTTTGGGTTTCACTCTGTTTTCTCCTATATTGACAGATGCAGTTAGAACTCTAAGTCAAACACGGTTTGTGCTAGCTTCTTGAAACTTGACACAATCCAGTAGTTCTAGGTTCTATCTCTAAGGTTTGCTTCCTCTTGATGTAGACTTAAGCAGATACTGGTGAATGACACATTCAATGAAAGGCGTTGTTAGGCTGCGAAAACACTAGACTCTCCTGAAATCTCAACATAAATTTTTGCTTCCAACCTTCCTGATACTTTCAAGTAATGAGCAGTACACCAGTCAAACTTGGATGCCCAAATTTCGTTCTTTTAGGTTGAAGCATTCGTTTGCAGTAACAGTTTGAATTTTTAGGTTTCACACTGTTTTCTCCTATATTGACAGATGCAGTTCGAACTATATCAAACACGGTTTGTGCTAGCTTCTTGAAACTTGACACAATACAGTAGTTCTACGTTCTATCTCTAAGGTTTGTTTCCTCTTGATGTAGCCTTAAGCAGATACTGGTGAATGACACATTCAATGGAAGGCGTTGTTAGGCGTCCTCTCCTGAAATCTCAACATAAATTTTTGCTTCCGACCTTTATGATACTTTCAAGTAATGAACAGTACACCAATCAAACTTGGATGCCCAAATTTCGTTCTCCTAGGTTGAAGCATTCGTTTGCAGTAACAGTTTGAATTTTTAGGTTTCACTCTGTTTTCTCCTGTATTGACAGATGCAGTTAGAACTCTACATCAAACACGGTTTGTGCTAGCTTCTTGAAACTTGACACAATACATTAGTTCTACGTTCTATCTCTAAGGTTTGTTTCCTCTTGATGTAGCCTAAAGCAGGGACTGGCGACAAACACTCATATTTAAGGGGTTGCCAAACTTCCAAAACACTAGAGTCTCCTGAAATCTCAACATATATTTTTTCATCCAATCTTCATGATACTTTCAAGTAATGAGCAGTACACCAATCCCACTTGGATGCTCAAGTTTCCTTCTTTTACGTTGAAGCATTCGTTTGCAGTAACAGTTTGAATTTTTAGGTTTCACTCTGTTTTCTCCTATATTGACAGATGCAGTTAGAACTCTAAATCAAACACGGTTTGTGCTAGCTTCTTGAAACTTGACACAATACAGTAGTTCTACGTTCTATCTCTAAGGTTTGTTTCCTCTTGATGTAGACTTAAGCAGATACTGGTGAATGACACATTCAATGGAAGGCGTTGTTAGGCGTCCAAAACACTAGAATCTCCTGAAATCTCAACATAAATTTTTGCTTCCGACCTTCATGATTCTTTCAAGTAATGAGCAGTACACCAAGCAAACTTGGATGCCCTCCTTTCATTCTCCTAGGTTGAAGCACTCGTTTGCAGTAACAGTTTGAATTTTTAGGTTTCAATCTGTTTTCTACTATATTGACAGATGCGTTCGAACTCTAAATCAAACACGGTTTAGGCTAGCTTCTTGAAACTTGACACAATACATTAGTTCTACTTTCTGTCTCTAAGGTTTGTTTCCTCTTGATGTAGCCTAAAGCAGGGACTGGCGAATAACACTCACATTGAAGGGGTTGCCAAACTTCCAAAACACTAGAGTCTCCTGAAATCTCAACATATATTTTTTCATTCAATCTTCATGATACTTTCAAGTAATGAGCAGTACACCAATCCCACTTGGATGCTCAAGTTTCCTTCTTTTACGTTGAAGCATTCATTTGCAGTAACATTTTGAATTTTTAGGTTTCACTCTGTTTTCTCCTATATTGACAGATGCAGTTAGAACTCTAAGTCAAACACGGTTTGTGCTAGCTTCTTGAAACTTGACACAATACAGTAGTTCTACGTTCTATCTCTAAGGTTTGTTTCCTCTTGATGTAGCCTTAAGCAGATCCTGGTGAATGACACATTCAATGAAAGGCGTTGTTAGGCGGCCAAAACACTAGAGTCTCCTGAAATATCAACATAAATTTTGCTTCCGACCTTCATGATACTTTCAAGTAATGAGCAGTACACCAATCAAACTTGGATGCCCACCTTTCGTTCTCCTAGGTTGAAGCATTCGTTTGCAGTAACAGTTTGAATTTTTAGGTTTCACTCTGTTTCTACTATATTGACAGATGCGTTCGAACTCTAAATCAAACAGGGTTTAGGCTAGCTTCTTGAAACTTGACACAATACATTAGTTCTACTTTCTGTCTCTAAGGTTTGTTTCCTCTTGATGTAGCCTAAAGCAGGGACTGGCGAATAACACTCATATTGAAGGGGTTGCCAAACTTCCAAAACACTAGAGTCTCCTGAAATCTCAACATATATTTTTTCTTCCAATCTTCATGATACTTTCAAGTAATGATCAGTACACCAATCCCACTTGGATGCTCAAGTTTCGTTCTTTTACGTTGAAGCATTCGTTTGCAGTAACAGTTTGAATTTTTAGGTTTCACTCTGTTTTCTCCTATATTGACAGATGCAGTTAGAACTCTAAATCAAACACGGTTTGTGCTAGCTTCTTGAAACTTGACACAATACAGTAGTTCGACGTTCTATCTCTAAGGTTTGTTTCCTCTTGATGTAGCCTTAAGCAGATACTGGTGAATGACACATTCAATGAAAGGCGTTGTTAGGCTGCCAGAACACTAGACTCTCCTGAAAACTCAACATAAATTTTTGCTTCCGACCTTCATGATACTTTCAAGTAATGAGCAGTACACCAATCAAACTTGGATGCCCAAGTTTCTTTATCTTAGGTTGAAGCATTCGTTTGCAGTAACAGTTTGAATTTTTAGGTTTCACTCTGTTTTCTCCTATATTGACAGATGCAGTTAGAACTCTAAGTCAAACACGGTTTGTGCTAGCTTCTTGAAACTTGACACAATACAGTAGTTCTACGTTCTATCTCTAAGGTTTGTTTCCTCTTGATGTAGCCTTAAGCAGATCCTGGTGAATGACACATTCAATGAAAGGCGTTGTTAGGCGGCCAAAACACTAGAGTCTCCTGAAATATAAACATAAATTTTGCTTCCGACCTTCATGATACTTTCAAGTAATGAGCAGTACACCAATCAAACTTGGATGCCCACCTTTCGTTCTCCTAGGTTGAAGCATTCGTTTGCAGTAACAGTTTGAATTATTAGGTTTCATTCTGTTTCTACTATTTTGACAGATGCGTTCGTACTCTAAATCAAACACGGTTTAGGCTAGCTTCTTGAAACTTGACACAATACATTAGTTCTACGTTCTGTCTCTAAGGTTTGTTTCCTCTTGATGTAGCCTAAAGCAGAAACTGGCGAATAAAACTCATATTGAAGGGGTTGCCAAACTTCCAAAACACTAGAGTCTCCTGAAATCTCAACATATATTTTTTCATCCAATCTTCATGATACTTTCAAGTAATGATCAGTACACCAATCCCACTTGGATGCTCAAGTTTCATTATTTACGTTGAAGCATTCGTTTGCAGTAACAGTTTGAATTTTTAGGTTTCACTCTGTTTTCTCCTATATTGACAGATGCAGTTAGAACTCTAAGTCAAACACGGTTTGTGCTAGCTTCTTGAAACTTGACACAATACAGTAGTTCTAGGTTCTACCTCTAAGGTTTGCTTCCTCTTGATGTAGACTTAAGCAGATACTGGTGAATGACACATTCAATGAAAGGCGTTGTTAGGCTGCGAAAACACTAGACTCTCCTGAAATCTCAACATAAATTTTTGCTTCCGACCTTCCTGATACTTTCAAGTAATGAGCAGTACACCAGTCAAACTTGGATGCCCAAATTTCGTTCTCCTAGTTTGAAGCATTCGTTTGCAGTAACAGTTTGAATTTTTAGGTTTCACACTGTTTTCTCCTATATTGACAGATGCAGTTCGAACTATATCAAACACGGTTTGTGCTAGCTTCTTGAAACTTGACACAATACATTAGTTCTACGTTCTATCTCTAAGGTTTGTTTCCTCTTGATGTAGCATAAAGCAGGGACTGGCGAATAACACTCATATTGAAGGGGTTGCCAACTTCCAAAACACTAGAGTCTCCTGAAATCTCAACATATATTTTTTCATCCAATCCTCATGATACTTTCAAGTAATGATCTGTACACCAATCCCACTTGGATGCTCAAGTTTCAATCTTTTACGTTGAAGCATTCGTTTGCAGTAACAGTTTGAATTTTTAGGTTTCACTCTGTTTTCTCCTATATTGACAGATGCAGTTAGAAGTCTAAATCAAACACGGTTTGTGCTAACTTCTTGAAACTTGACACAATACAGTAGTTCTACGTTCTATCTCTAAGGTTTGTTTCCTCTTGATGTAGCCTTAAGCAGATACTGGTGAGTGACACATTCAATGGAAGGCGTTGTTAGGCGTCCAAAACACTAGAGTCTCCTGAAATCTCAACATAAATTTTTGCTTCCGACCTTCATGATACTTTCAAGTAATGAGCAGTACACCAATGAAACTTGGATGCGCGAGTTTCGTTCTCCTAGCTTGAAGCATTCGTTTGCAGTAACAGTTTGAATTTTTAGGTTTCACTCTGTTTTCTCCTATATTGACAGATGCAGTTCGAACTATATCAAACACGGTTTGTGCCAGCTTCTTGAAACTTGACACAATTCATTACTTCTACGTTCTATCTCTAAGGTTTGTTTCCTCTTGATGTAGCCTAAAGCAGCGACTGGCGAATAACACTTATAATGAAAGGAGTTGCCAAACTTCCAAAACACTAGAGTCTCCTGAAATCTCAACATATATTTCTTCATCCAATCTTCATGATACTTTCAAGTAATGATCAGTACACCAATCCCACTTGGATGCTCACGTTTCGTTCTTTTACGTTGAAGCATTCGTTTGCAGTAACAGTTTGAATTTTTAGGTTTCACTCTGTTTTCTCCTATATTGACAGATACAGTTAGAACTCTAAATCAAACACGGTTTGTGCTAGCTTCTTGAAACTTGACACAATACAGTAGTTCTACGTTCTATCTCTAAGGTTTGTTTCCTCTTGATGTAGCCTTAAGCAGACACTGGTGAATGACACATTAAATGTAAGGCATTGTTAGGCGTCCAAAACACTAGAGACTCCTGAAATCTCAACATAAATTTTTGCTTCCGACCTTCATGATACTTTCAAGTAATGAGCAGTACACCAAGCAAACTTGGATGCCCACCTTTCGTTCTCCTAGGTTGAAGCACTCGTTTGCAGTAACAGTTTGAATTTTTAGGTTTCACTCTGTTTTCTACTATATTGACAGATGCGTTTGAACTCTAAATCAAACACGGTTTGTGCTAGCTTCTTGAATCTTGACACAATACAGTAGTTCTAAGTTCTATCTCTAAGGGTTGCTTCCTCTTGATGTAGACTTAAGCAGATACTGGTGAATGACACATTCAATGAAAGGCGTTGTTAGGCTGTGAAAACACTAGAGTCTCCTGAAATCTCAACATAAATTTTTGCTTCCGACCTTCATGATACTTTCAAGTAATGAGCAGTACACCAATCAAACTTGGATGCCCAAGTTTCGTTCTCCTAGGTTGAAGCATTCGTTTGCAGTAACAGTTTGAATTTTTAGGTTTCACACTGTTTTCTCCTATATTGACAGATGCGTTCGAACTCTAAATCAACACGGTTTAGGCTAGCTTCTTGAAACTTGACACAATACATTAGTTCTACGTTCTGTCTCTAAGGAATGTTTCCTCTTGATGTAGCCTAAAGCAGGGACTGGCGAATAACACTCATATTGAAGGGGTTGCCAAACTTCCAAAACACTAGAGTCTCCTGAAATCTCAACATATATTTTTTCATCCAATCTTCATGATACTTTCAAGTAATGAGCAGTACACCAATCCCACTTGGATGCTCAAGTTTTGTTCTTTTACATTGAAGCATTCGTTTGCAGTAACAGTTTGAAGTTTTAGGTTTCACTCTGTTTTCTCCTATATTGACAGATGCAGTTAGAACTCTAAATCAAACACGGTTTGTGCTAGCTTCTTGAATCTTGACACAATACAGTAGTTCTAGTTTCTATCTCTAAGGTTTGCTTCCTCTTGATGTAGACTTAAGCAGATACTGGTGAATGACACATTCAATGAAAGGCGTTGTTAGGCTGCGAAAACACTAGACTCTCCTGAAATCTCAACATAAATTTTTGCTTCCGACCTTCATGATACTTTCAAGTAATGAGCAGTACACCAATCAAACTTGGATGCCCAAGTTTCGTTCTCCTAGGTTGAAGCATTCGTTTGCAGTAACAGTTTGAATTTTTAGGTTTCACACTGTTTTCTCCTATATTGACAGATGCAGTTCGAACTATATCAAACACGGTTTGTGCTAGCTTCTTGAAACTTGACACAATACATTAGTTCTACGTTCTGTCTCTAAGGTTTGTTTCCTCTTGATGTAGCCTAAAGCAGGGACTGGCGAATAACACTGATATTGAAGGGGTTGCCAAACTTCCAAAACACTAGAGTCTCCTGAAATCTCAACATATATTTTTTCATCCAAACTTCATGATACTTTCAAGTAATGAGCAGTACAGCAATCCCACTTGGATGCTCAAGTTTCGTTCTTTTACGTTGAAGCATTCGTTTGCAGTAACAGTTTGAATTTTTAGGTTTCACTCTGTTTTCTCCTATATTGACAGATGCAGTTAGAACTCTAAGTCAAACACGGTTTGTGCTAGCTTCTTGAAACTTGACACAATACAGTAGTTCTAGGTTCTATCTCTAAGGTTTGCTTCCTCTTGATGTAGCCTTAAGCAGATCCTGGTGAATGACACATTCAATGAAAGGCGTTGTTAGGCGGCCAAAACACTAGTGTCTCCTGAAATATCAACATAAATTTTGCTTCCGACCTTCATGATACTTTCAAGTAATGAGCAGTACACCAATCAAACTTGGATGCCCACCTTTCCTTCTCCTAGGTTGAAGCATTCGTTTGCAGTAACAGTTTGAATTTTTAGGTTTCACTCTGTTTTCTACTATATTGACAGATGCGTTCGAACTCTAAATCAACACGGTTTAGGCTAGCTTCTTGAAACTTGACACAATACATTAGTTCTACGTTCTGTCTCTAAGGTTTGTTTCCTCTTGATGTAGCCTAAAGCAGGGACTGGCGAATAACACTCATATTGAAGGGGTTGCCAAACTTCCAAAACACTAGAGTCTCCTGAAATCTCAACATATATTTTTTCATCCAATCTTCATGATACTTTCAAGTAATGATCAGTACACCAATCCCACTTGGATGCTCAAGTTTCGTTCTTTTACGTTGAAGCATTCGTTTGCAGTAACAGTTTGAATTTTTAGGTTTCACTCTGTTTTCTCCTATATTGACAGATGCAGTTAGAACTCTAAGTCAAACACGGTTTGTGCTAGCTTCTTGAAACTTGACACAATACAGTAGTTCTAGGTTCTATCTCTAAGGTTTGCTTCCTCTTGATGTAGACTTAAGCAGATACTGGTGAATGACACATTCAATGAAAGGCGTTGTTAGGCTGCGAAAACACTAGACTCTCCTGAAATCTCAACATAAATTTTTGCTTCCAACCTTCATGACACTTTCAAGTAATGAGCAGTACACCAATCAAACTTGGATGCCCAAATTTCGTTCTCCTAGGTTGAAGCATTCGTTTGCAGTAACAGTTTGAATTTTTAGGTTTCACACTGTTTTCTCCTATATTGACAGATGCAGTTCGAACTATATCAAACACGGTTTGTGCTAGCTTCTTGAAACTTGACACAATACATTAGTTCTACGTTCTATCTCTAAGGTTTGTTTCCTCTGATGTAGCCTAAAGCAGGGACTGGCGAATAACACATATAATGAAAGGAGTTGCCAAACTTCCAAAACACTAGAGTCTCCTGAAATCTCAACATATATTTTTTCATCCAATCTTCATGATACATTCAAGTAATGATCAGTACACCAATCCCACTTGGATGCTCAAGTTTCGTTCTTTTACGTTGAAGCATTCGTTTGCAGTAACAGTTTGAATTTTTAGGTTTCACTCTGTTTTCTCCTATATTGACAGATGCATTTAGAACTCTAAATCAAACACGGTTTGTGCTAGCTTCTTGAATCTTGACACAATACAGTAGCTCTAGGTTCTATCTCTAAGGTTTGCTTCCTCTTGATGTAGACTTAAGCAGATACCGGTGAATGACACATTCAATGAAAGGCGTTGTTAGGCTGCGAAAACACTAGACTCTCCTGAAATCTCAACATAAATTTTTGCTTCCGACCTTCATGATACTTTCAAGTAATGAGCAGTACACCAATCAAACTTGGATGCCCAAGTTTCGTTCTCCTAGGTTGAAGCACTCGTTTGCAGTAACAGTTTGAATTTTTAGGTTTCACTCTGTTTTCTACTATATTGACAGATGCGTTCGAACTCTAAATCCAACACGGTTTGTGCTAGCTTCTTGAAACTTGACACAATACATTAGTTCTACGTTCTATCTCTAAGGTTTGTTTCCTCTTGATGTAGCCTAAAGCAGGGACTGGCGAATAACACTCATATTGAAGGGGATGCCAAACTTCCAAAACACTAGATCTCCTGAAATCTCAACATATATTTTTTTATCCAATCTTCATGTTACTTTCAAGTAATGATCAGTACACCAATCCCACTTGGATGCTCAAGTTTCATTTTTTTTACGTTGAAGCATTCGTTTGCAGTAACAGTTTGAATTTTTAGGTTTCACTCTGTTTTCTCCTATATTGACAGATGCAGTTAGAACTCTAAATCAAACACGGTTTGTGCTAGCTTCTTGAAACTTGACACAATACATTAGTTCTACGTTCTATCTCTAAGGTGTGTTTCCTCTTGATGTAGCCTAAAGCAGGGACTGGCGAATAACATTCATATTGAAAAGGTTGCCAAACTTCCAAAACACTAGAGTCTCCTGAAATCTCAACATATATTTTTTTATCCAATCTTCATGATACTTTCAAGTAATGATCAGTACACCAATCCCACTTGGATGCTCAAGTTTCGTTCTTTTACGTAGAAGCATTCGTTGGCAGTAACAGTTTGAATTTTTAGGTTTCACTCTGTTTTCTCCTATATTGACAGATGCAGTTAGAACTCTAAGTCAAACACGGTTTGTGCTAGCTTCTTGAAACTTGACACAATACAGTAGTTCTAGGTTCTATCTCTAAGGTTTGCTTCCTCTTGATGTAGACTTAAGCAGATACTGGTGAATGACACATTCAATGAAAGCATTGTTAGGCTGCGAAAACACTAGAGTCTCCTGAAATCTCAATATAAATTTTTGCTTCAGAACTTCATGATAGTTTCAAGTAATGAGCAGTACACCAATCAAACTTGGATGCCCAAGTTTCGTTCTCCTAGTTTGAAGCATTCGTTTGCAGGAACAGTTTGAATTTTTAGGTTTCACTCTGTTTTCTCCTATATTGACAGATGGAGTTCGAACTATATCAAACACGGTTTGTGCTAGCTTCTTGAAACTTGACACAATACATTTGTTCTACGTTCTATCTCTAAGGTTTGTTTATCTTGATGTAGCCTAAAGCAGGGACTGGCGAATAACACTTATAATGAAAGGAGTTGCCAAACTTCCAAAACACTAGAGTCTCCTGAAATCTCAACATATATTTTTTCATCCAATCTTCATGATACTTTCAAGTAATGATCAGTACACCAATCCCACTTGGATGCTCAAGTTTCGTTCTTTTACTTTGAAGCATTCGTTTGCAGTAACAGTTTGAATTTTTAGGTTTCACTCTGTTTTCTCCTATATTGACAGATGCAGTTAGAACTCTAAATCAAACACGGTTTGTGCTAGCTTCTTGAAACTTGACACAATACAGTAGTTCTACGTTCTATCTCTAAGGTTTGTTTCCTCTTGATGTAGCCTTAAGCAGATACTGGTGAATGACACATTCAATGAAAGGCGTTGTTAGGCTGCCAAAACACTAGACTCTCCTGAAATCTCAACGTAAATTTTTGCTTCCGACCTTCATGATACTTTCAAGTAATGAGCAGTACACAAATCAAACTTGGATGCCCAAGTTTCGTTCTCCTAGGTTGAAGCATTCGTTTGCACTAACAGTTTGAATTTTTAGGTTTCACTCTGTTTTCTCCTATATTGACAGATGCAGTTCGAACTATATCAAACACGGTTTGTGCTCGCTTCTTGAAACTTGACACAATACATTAGTTCTACTTTCTATCTCTAAGGTTTTTTCCTCTTGATGTAGCCTAAAGCAGGGACTGGTGAATAACACTCATATTGAAGGTGTTGCCAAACTTCCAAAACACTAGAGTCTCCTGAAATCTCAACATATATTTTTTCATCCAATCTTCATGATACTTTCAAGTAATGATCAGTACACCAATCCCACTTGGATGCTCAAGTTTCATTCTTTTACGTTGAAGCATTCGTTTGCAGTAACAGTTTGAATTTTTAGGGTTCACTCTGTTTTCTCCTATATTGACAGATGCAGTTAGAACTCTAAATCAAACACGGTTTGTGCTAGCTTCTTGAATCTTAACACAATACAGTAGTTCTACGTACTATTTCTAAAGTTTGTTTCCTCTTGATGTAGCCTTAAGCAGATACAGGTGAATGACACATTCAATGAAAGGCGTTGTAGGGTGCCAAAACACTAGACTCTCCTGAAATCTCAACATGAATTTTTGCTTCCGATCTTCATGATACTTTCAAGTAATGAGCAGTGCACCAATCAAACTTGGATGCCCAAGGTTCGTTCTCCTAGGTTGTGGCATTCGTTTGCAGTAACAGTTTGAATTTTTAGGTTTCACTCTGTTTTCTCCTATATTGACAGATGCAGTTCAAACTATATCAAACACGGTTTGTGCTAGCTTCTTGAAACTTGACACAATACATTTGTTCTACGTTCTATCTCTAAGGTTTGTTTATCTTGATGTAGCCTAAAGCAGGGACTGGCGAATAACACTTATAATGAAAGGAGTTGCCAAACTTCCAAAACACTAGAGTCTCCTGAAATCTCAACATATATTTTTTCATCCAATATTCATGATACTTTCAAGTAATGATCAGTACACCAATCCCACTTGGATGCTCAAGTTTCGTTCTTTTACGTTGAAGCATTCGTTTGCAGTAACAGTTTGAATTTTTAGGTTTCACTCTGTTTTCTCCTATATTGACAGATGCAGTTAGAACTCTAAGTCAAACACGGTTTGTGCTAGCTTCTTGAAACTTGACACAATACAGTAGTTCTAGGTTCTATCTCTAAGGTTTGCTTCCTCTTGATGTAGCCTTAAGCAGATCCTGGTGAATGACACATTCAATGAAAGGCGTTGTTAGGCGGCCAAAACACTAGAGTCTCCTGAAATATCAACATAAATTTTGCTTCCGACCTTCATGATACTTTCAAGTAATGAGCAGTACACCAATCAAACTTGGATGCCCACCTTTCCTTCTCCTAGGTTGAAGCATTCGTTTGCAGTAACAGTTTGAATTTTTAGGTTTCACTCTGTTTTCTACTATATTGACAGATGCGTTCGAACTCTAAATCAACACGGTTTAGGCTAGCTTCTTGAAACTTGACACAATACATTAGTTCTACGTTCTGTCTCTAAGGTTTGTTTCCTCTTGATGTAGCCTAAAGCAGGGACTGGCGAATAACACTCATATTGAAGGGGTTGCCAAACTTCCAAAACACTAGAGTCTCCTGAAATCTCAACATATATTTTTTCATCCAATCTTCATGATACTTTCAAGTAATGATCAGTACACCAATCCCACTTGGATGCTCAAGTTTCGTTCTTTTACGTTGAAGCATTCGTTTGCAGTAACAGTTTGAATTTTTAGGTTTCACTCTGTTTTCTCCTATATTGACAGATGCAGTTAGAACTCTAAATCAAACACGGTTTGTGCTAGCTTCTTGAAACTTGACACAATACAGTAGTACTACGTTCTATCTCTAAGGTTTGTTTCCTCTTGATGTAGCCTTAATCAGTTACTGGTGAAAGACACATTCAATGAAAGGCGTTGTTAGGCGGATAAACCCTAGAGTCTCCGGAAATCTCAACATAAATTTTTGCTTCCGACCTTCATGATACTTTCAAGTAATGAGCAGTACACCAATCAAACTTGGATGCCCAAGTTTAGTTCTCCTAGGTTGAAGCATTCGTTTGTAGTAACAGTTTGAATTTTTAGGTTTCACTCGGTTTTCTTGTATATTGACTGATGCAGTTCGAACTATATCAAACACGGTTTGTGCTAGCTTCTTGAAACTTCACACAATACATTAGTTCTACGTTCTATCTCTAAGGTTTGTTTCCTCTTGATGTAGCCTAAAGCAGGGACTGGCGAATAACACTCGTATTTAAGGGGTTGCCAAACTTCCAAAACACTAGAGTCTCCTGAAACCTCAACATATATTTTTTCATCCAATCTTCATGATAATTTCAAGTAATGATCAGTACACCAATCCCACTTGGATGCTCAAGTTTCATTCTTTTACGTTGAAGCATTAGTTTGCAGTAACAGTTTGAATTTTTAGGTTTCACTCTGTTTTATCCTATATTGACAGATGCAGTTAGAACTCTAAATCAAACACGGTTTGTGCTAGCTTCTTGAAACTTGACACAATACAGTAGTTCTACGTTCTATCTCTAAGGTTTGTTTCCTCTTGATGTAGCCTAAAGCAGGGACTGGCGAATAACACTTATAATGAAAGGAGTTGCCAAACTTCCAAAACACTAGAGTCTCCTGAAATCTCAACATATATTTTTTCATCCAAACTTCATGATACTTTCAAGTAATGATCAGTACACCAATCCCACTTGGATGCTCAAGTTTCGTTTTTACGTTGAAGCATTCGTTTGCAGTAACAGTTTGAATTTTTAGGTTTCACTCTGTTTTCTCCTATATTGACAGATGCAGTTCGAACTATATCAAACACGGTTTGTGCTAGCTTCTTGAAACTTGACACAATACATTAGTTCTACGTTCTATCTCTAAGGTTTGTTTCCTCTTGATGTAGCCTAAAGCAGGGACTGGCGAATAACACTCATATTGAAGGGGTTGCCAAACTTCCAAAACACTAGAGTCTCCGGAAATCTCAACATATATTTTTTCATCCAATCTTCATGATACTTTCAAGTAATGATCAGTACACCAATCCCACTTGGATGCTCAAGTTTCGTTCTTTTACGTTGAAGCATTCCTTTGCAGTAACAGTTTGAATTTTTAGGTTTCACTCTGTTTTCTCCTATATTGACAGATGCCTTTAGAACTCTAAATCAAACACGGTTTGTGGTAGATTCTTGAAACTTGACACAATACAGTAGTTCTACGTTCTATTTCTAAGGTTTGTTTCCTCTTGATGTAGCCTTGAGCAGATACTGGTGAATGACACATTCAATGAAAGGCGTTGTTAGGCGGCCAAAACACTAGAGTCTCCTGAAATCTCAACATAAATTTTTGCTTCCGACCTTCATGATACTTTCAAGTAATGAGCAGTACACCAATCAAACTTGGATGCCCAAGTTTCGTTCTCATAGGTTGAAGCATTCGTTTGCAGTAACAGTTTGAATTTTTAGCTTTCACTCTGTTTTCTCCTATATTGACAGATGCAGTTCGAACTATATCAAACACGGTTTGTGCTAGCTTCTTGAAACTTGACACAATACATTACTTCTACGTTCTATCTCTAAGGTTTGTTTCCTCTTGATGTAGCCTAAAGCAGGGACTGGCGAATAACACTTATAATGAAAAGAGTTGCCAAACTTCCAAAACACTAAAGTCTCTTGAAATCTCAACATATATTCTTTCATCCAATCTTCATGATACTTTCAAGTAATGATCAGTACACCAATCCCACTTGGATGCTCAAGTTTCATTCTTTTACGTTGAAGCATTCGTTTGCAGTAACAGTTTGAATTTTTAGGTTTCACTCTGTTTTCTCCTATATTGACAGATGCAGTTAGAACTATATCAAACACGGTTTGTGCTAGCTTCTTGAAACTTGACACAATACATTAGTTCTACATTCTATCTCTAAGGTTTGTTTCCTCTTGATGTAGCCTAAAGCAGGGACTGGCGAATAACACTCATATTGAAGGGGTTGCCAAACATAAAAAACACTAGAGTATCCTGAAATCTCAACATATATTTTTTCATCCAATCTTCATGATACTTTCAAGTAATGATCAGTACACCAATCCCACTTGGATGCTCAAGTTTCGTTCTTTTACGTTGAAGCATTTTTTTGCATTAACAGTTTGAATTTTTAGGTATCACTCTGTTTTCTCCTATATTGACAGATGCAGTTAGAACTCTAAATCAAACACGGTTTGTGCTAGCTTCTTGAAACTTGACACAATACTGTAGTTCTACGTTCTATCTCTAAGGTTTGTTTCCTCTTGGTGTAGCCTTAAGCAGATACTGGTGAATGACACATTCAATGAAAGGCGTTGTTAGGCGGCCAAAACACTAGAGTCTCCTGAAATCTCAACATAAATTTTTGCTTCCGACCTTCATGATACTTTCCAGTAATGAGCAGTACACCAATCAAACTTGGATGCACAAGTTTCGTTCTCCTAGGTTGAAGCATTCGTTTGCAGTAACAGTTTGAATTTTTAGGTTTCACTCTGTTTTCTCGTATATTGACAGATGCAGTTCGAACTATATCAAACACGGTTTGTGCTAGCTTCTTGAAACTTGACACAATACATTAGTTCTACGTTCTACCTCTAAGGTTTGTTTCCTCTTGATGTAGCCTAAAGCAGGGACTGGCGAATAACACTCATATTGAAGGGTTTGCCAAACTTCCAGAACACTAGAGTCTTTTGAAATCTCAACATATATTTTTTCATTCAATCTTCATGATACTTTCAAGTAATGAGCAGTACACCAATCCCACTTGGATGCTCAAGTTTCATTCTTTTACGTTGAAGCATTCGTTTGCAGTAACAGTTTGAATTTTTAGGTTGCACTCAGTTTTCTCCTATATTGACAGATGCAGTTAGAACTCTAAATCAAACACGGTTTGTGCTAGCTTCTTGAAACTTGACACAATACAGTAGTTCTACGTTCTATCTCTAAGGTTTGTTTCCTCTTGATGTAGCCTTAAGCAGATACTGGTGAATGACACATTCAATGAAAGGCGTTGTTAGGCTGCCAAAACACTAGAGTCTCCTGAAATCTCAACATAAATTTTTGCTTCCGACCTTCATGATACTTTCAAGTAATGAGCAGTACACGAATCAAACTTGGATGCCCAAGTTTCGTTCTCCTAGGTTGAAGCATTCGTTTGCAGTAACAGTTTGAATTTTTAGGTTTCACTCTGTTTTCTCCTATATTGACAGATGCAGTTAGAACTATATCAAACACGGTTTGTGCTAGCTTCTTGAAACTTGACACAATACATTTGTTCTACGTTCTATCTCTAAGGTTTGTTTCCTCTTGATGTAGCCTAAAGCAGGGACTGGCGAATAACACTCATATTAAAGGGGTTGCCAAACTTCCAAAACACTAGATTCTCCTGAAATCTCAACATATATTCTTTCATCCAATCTTCATGATACTTTCAAGTAATGATCAGAACACCAATCCCACTTGGATGCTCAAGTTTCATTCTTTTACGTTGAAGCATTCGTTTGCAGTAACAGTTTGAATTTTTAGGTTTCACTCTGTTTTCTCCTATATTGACAGATGCAGTTCGAACTATATCAAACACGGTTTGTGCTAGCTTCTTGAAACTTGACACAATACATTAGTTCTACGTTCTATCTCTAAGGTTTGTTTCCTCTTGATGTAGCCTAAAGCAGGGACTGGCGAATAACACTTATAATGAAAGGAGTTGCCAAACTTCCAAAACACTAGAGTCTCCTGAAATCTCAACATATATTTTTTCATCCAATCTTCATGATACTTTCAAGTAATGATCAGTACACCAATCCCACTTGGATGCTCAAGTTTCGTTCTTTTACGTTGAAGCATTCGTTTGCAGTAACAGTTTGAATTTTTAGGTTCCACTCTGTTTTCTCCTACATTGACAGATGCAGTAGAACTCTAAATCAAACACGGTTTGTGCTAGCTTCTTGAAACTTGACACAATACAGTAGTTCTATGTTCTATCTCTAAGGTTTCTTTCCTCTTGATGTAGCCTTAAGCAGATACTGGTGAATGAAACATTCAATGAAAGGCGTTGTTAGGCTGCGAAAACACTAGAGTCTCCTGAAATCTCAACATAAATTTTTGCTTCCGACCTTCATGATACTTTCAAGTAATGAGCAGTACACCAATAAAATTTGGATGCCCAATTTTCGTTCTCCTAGGTTGAAGCATTCGTTTGCAGTAACAGTTTGAATTTTTAGGTTTCAGTCTGTTTTCTCGTATATTGACAGATGCATTTAGAACTCTAAATCAAACACGGTTTGTGCTAGCTTCTTGAAACTTGACACAATACAGTAGTTCTACGTTCTATCTCTAAGGTTTGTTTCCTCTTGATGTAGCCTAAAGCAGGGACTGGCGAATAACACTTATAATGAAAGGAGTTGCCAAACTTCCAAAACACTAGAGTCTCCTGAAATCTCAACATATATTTTTTCATCCAATCTTCATGATACTTTCAAGTAATGATCAGTACACCAATCCCACTTGGATGCTCAAGTTTCGTTCTTTTACATTGAAGCATTCGTTTGCAGTAACAGTTTGAATTTTAGGTTTCACTCTTTTTTCTCATATATTGACAGATGCAGTAAGAACTCTAAATCAAACACGGTTTGTGCTAGCTTCTTGAAACTTGACACAATACAGTAGTTCTACGTTCTATCTCTAAGGTTTGTTTCCTCTTGATGTAGCCTTAAGCAGATACTGGTGAATGACACATTCAATGGAAGGCGTTGTTAGGCGTCCAAAACACAAGAGTCTCCTGAAATCTCAACATAAATTTTTGCTTCTGAACTTCATGATAATTTCAAGTAATGAGCAGTACACCAATCAAACTTGGATGCCCAAGTATCGTTCTCCTAGGTTGAAGCATTCGTTTGCAGTAACAGTTTAAATATTTAGGTTTCACTCTGTTTTCTACTATATTGACAGATGCGTTCGAACTCTAAATCAAACACGGTTTGTGCTAGCTTCTTGAAACTTGACACAATACATTAGTTCTACGTTCTATCTCTAAGGTTTGTTTCCTCTTGATGTAGCCTAAAGCAGGGACTGGCGAATAACACTCATATTGAAGGGGTTGCCAACTTCCAAAACACTAGAGTCTCCTGAAATCTCAACACATATTCTTTCATCCAATCTTCATGATACTTTCAAGTAATGATCAGTACACCAATCCCACTTGGATGCTCAAGTTTCATTCTTTTACGTTGAAGCATTCGTTTGCAGTAACAGTTTGAATTTTTAGGTTTCACTCTGTTTTCTCCGATATTGACAGATGCAGTTAGAACTCTAAATCAAACACGGTTTGTGCTAGCTTCTTGAAACTTGACACAATACAGTAGTTCTACGTTCTATCTCTAAGGTTTGTTTCCTCTTGATGTAGCCTTAAGCAGATACTGGTGAATGACACATTCAATGAAAGGCATTGTTAGGCGGCCAAAACACTAGACTCTCTTGAAATCTCAACATAAATTTTTGCTTTCGACCTTCATGATACTTTCAAGTAATGAGCAGTACACCAATCAAACTTGGATGCCCAAGTTTCGTTCTCCTAGGTTGAAGCATTCGTTTGCAGTAACAGTTTGAATTATTAGGTTTCACTCTGTTTTCTCCTATATTGACAGATGCAGTTCGAACTATATCAAACACGGTTTGTGCTAGCTTCTTGAAACTTGACACAATACATTAGTTCTACGTTCTATCTCTAAGGTTTGTTTCCTCTTGATGTAGCCTAAAGCAGTTACTGGCGAATAACACTTATAATGAAAGGAGTTGCCAAACTTCCAAAACACTAGAGTCTCCTGAAATCTCAACATATATTTTTTCATCCAATCGTCATGATACTTTCAAGTAATGATCAGTACACCAATCCCACTTGGATGCTCAAGTTTTGTTCTTTTACGTTGAAGCATTCGTTTGCAGTAACAGTTTGAATTTTTAGGTTTCACTCTGTTTTCTCCTATATTGACAGATGCAGTTAGAACTCTAAATCAAACACGGTTTGTGCTAGCTTCTTGAAACTTGACACAATACAGTAGTTCTATGTTCTATCTCTAAGCTTTGTTTCCTCTTGATGTAGCCTTAAGCAGATACTGGTGAATGACACATTCAATGAAAGGCTTTGTTAGGCGGCCAAAACACTAGAGTCTCCAGAAATCTCAACATAAATTTTTGCTTCCGACCTTCAGGATACTTTCAAGTAATGAGCAGTACACCAATCAAACTTGGATGCCCAAGTTTCGTTCTCCTAGGTTGAAGCATTCGTTTGCAGTAACAGTTTGAATTTTTAGGTTTCACTCTTTTTTCTAATATATTGACAGATGCGTTCGAACTCTAAATCAAACACGGTTTGTTCTAGCTTCTTGAAACTTGACACAATACATTAGTTCTACGTTCTCTCTCTAAGGTTTGTTTCCGCTTGATGTAGCCTAAAGCAGGGACTGGCGAATAACACTCATATTGAAGGGGTTGCCAAACTTCCGAAACACTAGAGTCTCCTGAAATCTCAACATATATTTTTTCATCCAATCTTCATGATACTTTCAAGTAATGATCAGTACACCAATCCCATTTGGATGCTCAAGTTTCGTACTTTTACGTTGAAGCATTCGTTTGCAGTAACAGTTTGAATTTTTAGGTTTCACTCTGTTTTCTCCTATATTGACAGATGCAGTTAGAACTCTAAATCAAACACGGTTTGTGCTAGCTTCTTGAAACTTGACACAATACAGTAGTTCTACGTTCTATCTCTAAGGTTTGTTTCCTCTTGATGTAGCCTTAAGCAGATACTGGTGAATGACACATTCAATGGAAGGCGTTGTTAGGCGTCCAAAACACTAGAGTCTCCTGAAATCTCAACATAAATTTTTGCTTCCGACCTTCATGATAATTTCAAGTAATGAGCAGTACACCAATCAAACTTGGATGCCCAAGTTTCCTTCTCCTAGGTTGACGCATTCGTTTGCAGTAACAGTTTGAATTTTTAGGTTTCACTCTGTTTTCTCCTATATTGACAGATGCGTTCGAACTCTAAATCAAACACGGTTTGTGCTAGCTTCTTGAAACTTGACACAATACATTAGTTCTACGTTCTATCTCTAAGGTTTGTTTCCTCTTGATGTAGCCTAAAGCAGGGACTGGCGAATAACACTCATATTGAAGGGGTTGCCAAACTTCCAAAACACTAGAGTCTCCTGAAATCTCAACATATATTTTTTCATCCAATCTTGATGATACTTTCAAGTAATGATCAGTACACCAATCCCACTTGGATGCTCAAGTTTCGTTCTTTTACGTTGAAGCATTCGTTTGCAGTAACAGTTTGAATTTTTAGGTTTCACTCTGTTTTCTCCTATATTGACAGATGCAGTTAGAACACTAAATCAAACACGGTTTGTGCTAGCTTCTTGAAACTTGACACAATACAGTAGATCTACGTTCTATCTCTAAGGTTTGTTTCCTCTTGATGTAGCCTTAAGCAGATACTGGTGAATGACACATTCAATGGAAGGCGTTGTTAGGCGTCCAAAACACTAGAGTCTCCTGAAATCTCAACATAAATTTTTGCTTCCGACATTCATGATACTTTCAAGTAATGAGCAGTACACCAATCAAACTTGGATGCCCAAGTTTCGTTCTCCTAGGTTGAAGCATTCGTTTGCAGTAACAGTTTGAATTTTTAGGTTTCACTATGTTTTCTACTATATTGACAGATGCGTTCGAACTCTATATCAAACACGGTTTGTGCTAGCTTGTTGAAACTTGACACAATACATTAGTTCTACGCTCTATCTCTAAGGTTTGTTTCCTCTTGATGTAGCCTAAAGCAGGGACTGGCGAATAACACTCATATTGAAGGGGTTGCCAAACTTCCAAAACACTAGAGTCTCCTGAAATCTCAACATATATTTTTTCATCCAATCTTCATGATACTTTCAAGTAATGATCAGTACACCAATCCCACTTGGATGCTCAAGTTTCGTTCTTTTACGTTGAAGCATTCGTTTGCAGTAACAGTTTGAATTTTTAGGTTTCACTCTGTTTTCTCCTATATTGACAGATGCATTTAGAACTCTAAATCAAACACGGTTTGTGCTAGCTTCTTGAAACTTGACACAATACATTAGTTCTACGTTCTCTCTCTAAGGTTTGTTTCCTCTTGATGTAGCCTAAAGCAGGGACTGGCGAATAACACTCATATTGAAGGGGTTGCCAAACTTCCGAAACACTAGATTCTCCTGAAATCTCAACATATATTTTTTCATCCAATCTTCATGATACTTTCAAGTAATGATCAGTACACCAATCCCATTTGGATGCTCAAGTTTCGTACTTTTACGTTGAAGCATTCGTTTGCAGTAACAGTTTGAATTTTTAGGTTTCACTCTGTTTTCTCATATATTGACAGATGCAGTAAGAACTCTAAATCAAACACGGTTTGTGCTAGCTTCTTGAAACTTGACACACTACAGTAGTTCTACGTTCTATCTCTAAGGTTTGTTTCCTCATGATGTAGCCTTAAGCAGATACTGGTGAATGACACATTCAATGGAAGGCGTTGTTAGGCGTCCAAAACACTAGAGTCTCCTGAAATCTCAACATAAATATTTGCTTCCGACCTTCATGATAATTTCAAGTAATGAGCAGTACACCAATCAAACTTGGATGCCCAAGTTTCGTTCTCCTAGGTTGCAGCATTCGTTTGCAGTAACAGTTTGAATTTTTAGGTTTCACTCTGTTTTCTACTATATTGACAGATGCGTTCGAACTCTAAATCAAACACGGTTTAGGCTAGCTTCTTGAAACTTGACACAATACATTACTTCTACGTTCTATCTCTAAGGTTTGTTTCCTCTTGATGTAGCCTAAAGCAGGGACTGGCGAATAGCACTCAAATTGAAGGGGTTGCCAAACTTCCAAAACACTAGAATCTCCTGAAATCTCAACATATATTTTTTCATCCAATCTTCATGATACTTTCAAGTAATGATCAGTACACAAATCCCAATTGGATGCTCAAGTTTCGTTCTTTTACGTTGAAGCATTCGTTTGCTGTAACAGTTTGAATTTTTAGGATTCACTCTGTTTTCTCCTATATTGACAGATGCAGTTAGAACACTAAATCAAACACGGTTTGTACTAGCTTCTTGAAACTTGACACAATACATTAGATCTACGTTCTATCTCTAAGGTTTGTTTCCTCTTGATGTAGCCTTAAGCAGATACTGGTGAATGACACATTCAATGAAAGGCGTTGTTAGGCGGGCAAAACACTAGACTCTCCTGAAATCTCAACATAAATTTTTGCTTCCGACCTTCATGATACTTTCAAGTAATGAGCAGTACACCAATCAAACTTGGATGCCCAAGTCTCGTTCTCCTAGGTTGAAGTATTCGTTTGCAGTAACAGTTTGAATTTTTAGGTTTCACTCTGTTTTCTCCTATATTGACAGATGCAGTTCGAACTATATCAAACACGGTTTGTGCTATCTTCTTGAAACTTGACACAATACATTAGTTCTACGTTCTATCTCTAAGGTTTGTTTCCTCTTGATGTAGCCTAAAGCAGGGACTGGCGAATAACACTTATAATGAAAGGAGTTGCCAAACTTCCAAAACACTAGAGTCTCCTGAAATCTCAACATATATTTTTTCATCCAATCTTCATGATACTTTCAAGTAATGATCAGTACACCAATCCCACTTGGATGCTCAAGTTTCGTTCTTTTACGTTGAAGCATTCGTTTGCAGTAACAGTTTGAATTTTTAGGTTTCAATCTGTTTTCTCATATATTGACAGATGAAGTTAGAACTCTAAATAAAACACGGTTTGTGCTAGCTTCTTGAAACTTGACACAATACAGTAGTTCTACGTTCTATCTCTAGGGTTTGTTTGCTCTTGATGTAGCCTTAAGCAGATACTGGTGAATGACACATTCAATGGAAGGCGTTGTTAGGCGTCCAAAACACTAGAGTCTCCTGAAATCTCAACATAAATTTTTGCTTCCGACATTCATGATACTTTCAAGTAATGAGCAGTACACCAATCAAACTTGGATGCCCAAGTTTCGTTCTCCTAGGTTGAAGCATTCGTTTGCAGTAACAGTTTGAATTTTTAGATTTCACTATGTTTTCTACTATATTGACAGATGCGTTCGAACTCTAAATCAAACACGGTTTGTGCTAGCTTCTTGAAACTTGACACAATACATTAGTTCTACGTTCTATCTCTAAGGTTTGTTTCCTCTTGATGTAGCCTAAAGCAGGGACTGGCGAATAACACTCATATTGAAGGGGTTGCCAAACTTCCAAAACACTAGAGTCTCCTGAAATCTCAACATATATTTTTTCATCCAATCTTCATGATACTTTCAAGTAATGATCAGTACACCAATCCCACTTGGATGCTCAAGTTTCGTTCTTTTACGTTGAAGCATTCGTTTGCAGTAACAGTTTGAATTTTTAACTTTCACTCTGTTTTCTCCTATATTGAAAGATGCAGTTAGAACTCTAAATCAAACACGGTTTGTGCTAGCTTCTTGAAACTTGACACAATACAGTAGTTCTACGTTCTATCTCTAGGGTTTGTTTGCTCTTGATGTAGCCTTAAGCAGATACTGGTGAATGACACATTCAATGGAAGGCGTTGTTAGGCGTCCAAAACACTAGAGTCTCCTGAAATCTCAACATAAATTTTTGCTTCCGACATTCATGATACTTTCAAGTAATGAGCAGTACACCAATCAAACTTGGATGCCCAAGTTTCGTTCTCCTAGGTTGAAGCATTCGTTTGCAGTAACAGTTTGAATTTTTAGATTTCACTATGTTTTCTACTATATTGACAGATGCGTTCGAACTCTAAATCAAACACGGTTTGTGCTAGCTTCTTGAAACTTGACACAATACATTAGTTCTACGTTCTATCTCTAAGGTTTGTTTCCTCTTGATGTAGCCTAAAGCAGGGACTGGCGAATAACACTCATATTGAAGGGGTTGCCAAACTTCCAAAACACTAGAGTCTCCTGAAATCTCAACATATATTTTTTCATCCAATCTTCATGATACTTTCAAGTAATGATCAGTACACCAATCCCACTTGGATGCTCAAGTTTCGTTCTTTTACATTGAAGCATTCGTTTGCAGTAACAGTTTGAATTTTTAGGTTTCACTCTGTTTTCTCCTATATTGACAGATGCAGTTAGAACTCTAAATCAAACACGGTTTGTGCTAGCTTCTTGAAACTTGACACAATACAGTAGTTCTACGTTCTATCTCTAGGGTTTGTTTGCTCTTGATGTAGCCTTAAGCAGATACTGGTGAATGACACATTCAATGGAAGGCGTTGTTAGGCGTCCAAAACACTAGAGTCTCCTGAAATCTCAACATAAATTTTTGCTTCCGACATTCATGATACTTTCAAGTAATGAGCAGTACACCAATCAAATTTGGATGCCCAAGTTTCGTTCTCCTAGGTTGAAGCATTCGTTTGCAGTAACAGTTTGAATTTTTAGATTTCACTATGTTTTCTACTATATTGACAGATGCGTTCGAACTCTAAATCAAACACGGTTTGTGCTAGCTTCTTGAAACTTGACACAATACATTAGTTCTACGTCCTATCTCTAAGGTTTGTTTCCTCTTGATGTAGCCTAAAGCAGGGACTGGCGAATAACACTCATATTGAAGGGGTTGCCAAACTTCCAAAACACTAGAGTCTCCTGAAATCTCAACATATATTTTTTCATCCAATCTTCATGATACTTTCAAGTAATGATCAGTACACCAATCCCACTTGGATGCTCAAGTTTCGTTCTTTTACGTTGATGCATTCGTTTGCAGTAACAGTTTGAATTTTTAGGTTTCACTCTGTTTTCTCCTATATTGACAGATGCAGTTAGAACTCTAAATCAAACACGGTTTGTGCTAGCTTCTTGAAACTTGACACAATACAGTAGTTCTACGTTCTATCTCTAAGGTTTGTTTCCTCTTGATGTAGCCTTAAGCAGATACTGGTGAATGACACATTCAATGAAAGGCGTTGTTAGGCGGCCAAAACACTAGAGTCTCCTGAAATCTCAACATAAATTTTTGCTTCCGACCTTCATGATACTTTCAAGTAATGAGCAGTACACCAATCAATCTTGGATGCCCAAGTTTCGTTCTCCTAGGTTGAAGTATTCGTTTGCAGTAACAGTTTGAATTTTTAGGTTTCCCTCTGTTTTCTCCTATATTGACAGATGCAGTTCGAACTATATCAAACACGGTTTGTGCTAGCTTCTTGAAACATGACACAATACATTAGTTCTACGTTCTATCTCTAAGGTTTGTTTCCTCTTGATGTAGCCTAAAGCAGGGACTGGCGAATAACACTTATAATGAAAGGAGTTGCCAAATTTCCAAAACACTAGAGTCTCCTGAAATCTCAACATATATTTTTTCATCCAATCTTCATGATACTTTCAAGTAATGATCAGTACACCAATCCCACTTGGATGCTCAAGTTTCGTTCTTTTACGTTGAAGCATTCGTTTGCAGTAACAGTTTGAATTTTTAGGTTTCACTCTGTTTTCTCCTATATTGACAGATGCAGTTCGAACTATATCAAACACGGTTTGTGCTATCTTCTTGAAACTTGACACAATACATTAGTTCTACGTTCTATCTCTTAGGTTTGTTTCCTCTTGATGTAGCCTAAAGCAGGGACTGGCGAATAACACTTATAATGAAAGGAGTTGCCAAACTTCCAAAACACTAGAGTCTCCTGAAATCTCAACATATATTTTTTCATCCAATCTTCATGATACTTTCAAGTAATGATCAGTACACCAATCCCACTTGGATGCTCAAGTTTCGTTCTTTTACGTTGAAGCATTCGTTTGCAGTAACAGTTTGAATTTTTAGGTTTCAATCTGTTTTCTCATATATTGACAGATGAAGTTGGAACTCTAAATAAAACACGGTTTGTGCTAGCTTCTTGAAACTTGACACAATACAGTAGTTCTACGTTCTATCTCTAGGGTTTGTTTGCTCTTGATGTAGCCTTAAGCAGATACTGGTGAATGACACATTCAATGGAAGGCGTTGTTAGGCGTCCAAAACACTAGAGTCTCCTGAAATCTCAACATAAATTTTTGCTTCCGACATTCATGATACTTTCAAGTAATGAGCAGTACACCAATCAAACTTGGATGCACAAGTTTCGTTCTCCTAGGTTGAAGCATTCGTTTGCAGTAACAGTTTGAATTTTTAGATTTCACTATGTTTTCTACTATATTGACAGATGCGTTCGAACTCTAAATCAAACACGGTTTGTGCTAGCTTCTTGAAACTTGACACAATACATTAGTTCTACGTTCTATCTCTAAGGTTTGTTTTCTCTTGATGTAGCCTAAAGCAGGGACTGGCGAATAACACTCATATTGAAGGGGTTGCCAAACTTCCAAAACACTAGAGTCTCCTGAAATCTCAACATATATTTTTTCATCCAATCTTCATGATACTTTCAAGTAATGATCAGTACACCAATCCCACTTGGATGCTCAAGTTTCGTTCTTTTACGTTGAAGCATTCGTTTGCAGTAACAGTTTGAATTTTTAGGTTTCACTCTGTTTTCTCCTATATTGACAGATGCAGTTAGAACTCTAAATCAAACACGGTTTGTGCTAGCTTCTTGAAACTTGACACAATACAGTAGTTCTACGTTCTATCTCTAGGGTTTGTTTGCTCTTGATGTAGCCTTAAGCAGATACTGGTGAATGACACATTCAATGGAAGGCCTTGTTAGGCGTCCAAAACACTAGAGTCTCCTGAAATCTCAACATAAATTTTAGCTTCCGACATTCATGATACTTTCAAGTAATGAGCAGTACACCAATCAAACTTGGATGCCCAAGTTTCGTTCTCCTAGGTTGAAGCATTCGTTTGCAGTAACAGTTTGAATTTTTAGATTTCACTATGTTTTTTACTATATTGACAGATGCATTCGAACTCTAAATCAAACACGGTTTGTGCTAGCTTCTTGAAACTTGACACAATACATTAGTTCTACGTTCTATCTCTAAGGTTTGTTTCCTCTTGATGTAGCCTAAAGCAGGGACTGGCGAATAACACTTATAATGAAAGGAGTTGCCAAACTTCCAAAACACTAGAGTCTCCTGAAATCTCAACATATATTTTTTCATCCAATCTTCATGATACTTTCAAGTAATGATCAGTACACCAATCCCACTTGGATGCTCAAGTTTCGTTCTTTTACGTTGAAGCATTCGTTTGCAGTAACAGTTTGAATTTTTAGGTTTCAATCTGTTTTCTCATATATTGACAGATGAAGTTAGAACTCTAAATAAAACACGGTTTGTGCTAGCTTCTTGAAACTTGACACAATACAGTAGTTCTAGGTTCTATCTCTAGGGTTTGTTTGCTCTTGATGTAGCCTTAAGCAGATACTGGTGAATGACACATTCAATGGAAGGCGTTGTTAGGCGTCCAAAACACTAGAGTCTCCTGAAATCTCAACATAAATTTTTGCTTCCGACATTCATGATACTTTCAAGTAATGAGCAGTACACCAATCAAACTTGGATGCCCAAGTTTCGTTCTCCTAGGTTGAAGCATTCGTTTGCAGTAACAGTTTGAATTTTTAGATTTCACTATGTTTTCTACTATATTGACAGATGCGTTCGAACTCTAAATCAAACACGGTTTGTGCTAGCTTCTTGAAACTTGACACAATACATTAGTTCTACGTTCTATCTCTAAGGTTTGTTTCCTCTTGATGTAGCCTAAAGCAGGGACTGGCGAATAACACTCATATTGAAGGGGTTGCCAAACTTCCAAAACACTAGAGTCTCCTGAAATCTCAACATATATTTTTTCATCCAATCTTCATGATACTTTCAAGTAATGATCAGTACACCAATCCCACTTGGATGCTCAAGTTTCGTTCTTTTACGTTGAAGCATTCGTTTGCAGTAACAGTTTGAATTTTTAACTTTCACTCTGTTTTCTCCTATATTGACAGATGCAGTTAGAACTCTAAATCAAACACGGTTTGTGCTAGCTTCTTGAAACTTGACACAATACAGTAGTTCTACGTTCTATCTCTAGGGTTTGTTTGCTCTTGATGTAGCCTTAAGCAGATACTGGTGAATGACACATTCAATGGAAGGCGTTGTTAGGCGTCCAAAACACTAGAGTCTCCTGAAATCTCAACATAAATTTTTGCTTCCGACATTCATGATACTTTCAAGTAATGAGCAGTACACCAATCAAACTTGGATGCCCAAGTTTCGTTCTCCTAGGTTGCAGCATTCGTTTGCAGTAACAGTTTGAATTTTTAGATTTCACTATGTTTTCTACTATATTGACAGATGCGTTCGAACTCTAAATCAAACACGGTTTGTGCTAGCTTCTTGAAACTTGACACAATACATTAGTTCTACGTTCTATCTCTAAGGTTTGTTTCCTCTTGATGTAGCCTAAAGCAGGGACTGGCGAATAACACTCATATTGAAGGGGTTGCCAAACTTCCAAAACACTAGAGTCTCCTGAAATCTCAACATATATTTTTTCATCCAATCTTCATGATACTTTCAAGTAATGATCAGTACACCAATCCCACTTGGATGCTCAAGTTTCGTTCTTTTACGTTGAAGCATTCGTTTGCAGTAACAGTTTGAATTTTTAACTTTCACTCTGTTTTCTCCTATATTGACAGATGCAGTTAGAACTCTAAATCAAACACGGTTTGTGCTAGCTTCTTGAAACTTGACACAATACAGTAGTTCTACGTTCTATCTCTAGGGTTTGTTTGCTCTTGATGTAGCCTTAAGCAGATACTGGTGAATGACACATTCAATGGAAGGCGTTGTTAGGCGTCCAAAACACTAGAGTCTCCTGAAATCTCAACATAAATTTTTGCTTCCGACATTCATGATACTTTCAAGTAATGAGCAGTACACCAATCAAACTTGGATGCCCAAGTTTCGTTCTCCTAGGTTGAAGCATTCGTTTGCAGTAACAGTTTGAATTTTTAGATTTCACTATGTTTTCTACTATATTGACAGATGCGTTCGAACTCTAAATCAAACACGGTTTGTGCTAGCTTCTTGAAACTTGACACAATACATTAGTTCTACGTTCTATCTCTAAGGTTTGTTTCCTCTTGATGTAGCCTAAAGCAGGGACTGGCGAATAACACTCATATTGAAGGGGTTGCCAAACTTCCAAAACACTAGAGTCTCCTGAAATCTCAACATATATTTTTTCATCCAATCTTCATGATACTTTCAAGTAATGATCAGTACACCAATCCCACTTGGATGCTCAAGTTTCGTTCTTTTACGTTGAAGCATTCGTTTGCAGTAACAGTTTGAATTTTTAACTTTCACTCTGTTTTCTCCTATATTGACAGATGCAGTTAGAACTCTAAATCAAACACGGTTTGTGCTAGCTTCTTGAAACTTGACACAATACAGTAGTTCTACGTTCTATCTCTAGGGTTTGTTTGCTCTTGATGTAGCCTTAAGCAGATACTGGTGAATGACACATTCAATGGAAGGCGTTGTTAGGCGTCCAAAACACTAGAGTCTCCTGAAATCTCAACATAAATTTTTGCTTCCGACATTCATGATACTTTCAAGTAATGAGCAGTACACCAATCAAACTTGGATGCCCAAGTTTCGTTCTCCTAGGTTGAAGCATTCGTTTGCAGTAACAGTTTGAATTTTTAGATTTCACTATGTTTTCTACTATATTGACAGATGCGTTCGAACTCTAAATCAAACACGGTTTGTGCTAGCTTCTTGAAACTTGACACAATACATTAGTTCTACGTTCTATCTCTAAGGTTTGTTTCCTCTTGATGTAGCCTAAAGCAGGGACTGGCGAATAACACTCATATTGAAGGGGTTGCCAAACTTCCAAAACACTAGAGTCTCCTGAAATCTCAACATATATTTTTTCATCCAATTCTTCATGATACTTTCAAGTAATGATCAGTACACAAATCCCACTTGGATGCTCAAGTTTCGTTCTTTTACGTTGAAGTATTCGTTTGCAGTAACAGTTTGAATTTTTAACTTTCACTCTGTTTTCTCCTATATTGACAGATGCAGTTAGAACTCTAAATCAAACACGGTTTGTGCTAGCTTCTTGAAACTTGACACAATACAGTAGTTCTACGTTCTATCTCTAGGGTTTGTTTGCTCTTGATGTAGCCTTAAGCAGATACTGGTGAATGACACATTCAATGGAAGGCGTTGTTAGGCGTCCAAAACACTAGAGTCTCCTGAAATCTCAACATAAATTTTTGCTTCCGACATTCATGATACTTTCAAGTAATGAGCAGTACACCAATCAAACTTGGATGCCCAAGTTTCGTTCTCCTAGGTTGAAGCATTCGTTTGCAGTAACAGTTTGAATTTTTAGATTTCACTATGTTTTCTACTATATTGACAGATGCGTTCGAACTCTAAATCAAACACGGTTTGTGCTAGCTTCTTGAAACTTGACACAATACATTAGTTCTACGTCCTATCTCTAAGGTTTGTTTCCTCTTGATGTAGCCTAAAGCAGGGACTGGCAAATAACACTCATATTGAAGGGGTTGCCAAACTTCCAAAACACTAGAGTCTCCTGAAATCTCAACATATATTTTTTCATCCAATCTTCATGATACTTTCAAGTAATGATCAGTACACCAATCCCACTTGGATGCTCAAGTTTCGTTCTTTTACGTTGAAGCATTCGTTTGCAGTAACAGTTTGAATTTTTAGGTTTCACTCTGTTTTCTCCTATATTGACAGATGCAGTTAGAACTCTAAATCAAACACGGTTTGTGCTAGCTTCTTGAAACTTGACACAATACAGTAGTTCTACGTTCTATCTCTAAGGTTTGTTTCCTCTTGATGTAGCCTTAAGCAGATACTGGTGAATGACACATTCAATGAAAGGCGTTGTTAGGCGGCCAAAACACTAGAGTCTCCTGAAATCTCAACATAAATTTTTGCTTCCGACCTTCATGATACTTTCAAGTAATGAGCAGTACACCAATCAATCTTGGATGCCCAAATTTCGTTCTCCTAGGTTGAAGTATTCGTTTGCAGTAACAGTTTGAATTTTTAGATTTCACTATGTTTTCTACTATATTGACAGATGCGTTCGAACTCTAAATCAAACACGGTTTGTGCTAGCTTCTTGAAACTTGACACAATACATTAGTTCTACGTTCTATCTCTAAGGTTTGTTTCCTCTTGATGTAGCCTAAAGCAGGGACTGGCGAATAACACTCATATTGAAGGGGTTGCCAAACTTCCAAAACACTAGAGTCTCCTGAAATCTCAACATATATTTTTTCATCCAATCTTCATGATACTTTCAAGTAATGATCAGTACACCAATCCCACTTGGATGCTCAAGTTTCGTTCTTTTACGTTGAAGCATTCGTTTGCAGTAACAGTTTGAATTTTTAACTTTCACTCTGTTTTCTCCTATATTGACAGATGCAGTTAGAACTCTAAATCAAACACGGTTTGTGCTAGCTTCTTGAAACTTGACACAATACAGTAGTTCTACGTTCTATCTCTAGGGTTTGTTTGCTCTTGATGTAGCCTTAAGCAGATACTGGTGAATGACACATTCAATGGAAGGCCTTGTTAGGCGTCCAAAACA